>NW_005842180.1:1096281-1096727 GCF_000455745.1 Alligator sinensis | reverse complement strand
CTGAGTTTGATACCCCTGCTTTAACTGAAATGCAGCAGTACTCTATTCTGTTACTTGGTTGGGGTAAATGCTTAAACTATCATCCAAGACTACCATACCGACTGCAAATATGATAAAAAGTGTAACCCATGAAAACCATACTAATATTTTGGACAAACTTTGAATGTATTTAGTATATTTTTGCTGGTTTTTTATTATTATGAATTTCCATACTAAATTGTAGTCTTTTTCTTAACAGAAAAACATATTCTGAACCCATTGCAAATTAATATTGCAGTATGTAGAACTTGTCATATTTTAGCACTGTACAAGAATAATGCTATAAATGCTTTGCCTTCCATGATCATGCATTTGCAAACATTTTGGAAATCTTTTATGTTTAGCACATGTGCCACCTTGGGGATGGAGTGCAGCAACTCGCTTCTAAGATAAGGCCTCTCTGCTCC
>NW_005842180.1:1058340-1096250 GCF_000455745.1 Alligator sinensis | reverse complement strand
GTAGGGAAATATCCTCTAGTGCTTAGGACAGTGGTTCCCAACCTTGGGGTCATGACCCCATGTGGGATTGCAACGATAAAAAATGAAGTCGTAAAGACACTTGACAGCGGCAACCAGTTATGATGAATGCACTTCTTGTTTATAAATACGCAATTCTCATGCATGGCAGTTTTTCATCCATGCACGACAATTCTACAAGCACCTTGAGTTGGATCTCCATTACAGGAAGCTGACTTAAAACAAATATGTTGATACTGGCTGGCTGGCTGAAATACATTTTACATGGCAGAGAAATCTAACATGGATTTTTCTCCGAAAAGTTTCTTCTTCAAGCTGTAGCTGTAAAACTAATGACAAGGATAAGTGTCATAACCCAATGATTTTTAGTGCCTCGGCACACTGGAATTTTCCCGCCACATGGAGCTTTCTTTGCACAGTAGATTTCTCAGCTGCAGAGAGAAAACCCCAGTGCAAAAGAGTTCCCGCCACACGTATGCAAATTTGTGTCCCACTATTGGTCAATTCTAAATTATTCCTACCTGGCGGCTAGCGATTGGTTTGCTAGCCGTATAAAAGGTTAGAGCAGTTTCTGCCCAAGTTGGAGGACTCCACAACCATCTCGTGGGGAACTCTAAGCACACTGTGGAGCCTAGCAAACTCCGCGTGTGTCTTGGAGGAGAACTTAGGGACCTGATCAGACTCTAACCACTCCCCGTCATCGTGAAAATATTGACGTACCCCCGTGTTGAGCGCTCGTGGAGTCGTACACTGACGACTCATCTCGGTTCGGTTCGAAGAGAGATCTCACCCCTGTGTGTTTGTGTGCAACTGTAATTCAAGCAAGTTTTCTTCCTGCACTGTGACCATCGGCAGTGTAAGTAAAGCTTTCTTTATACAACCAATACGCTTCCGTGCCTAACTCTATTCCATCATGGAAAATACCCACCTGACGGTCCGGGCTACTGGCCATAGCCTTAGACCGCCCTTGACTGCCACAATAAGAATGAGAAATGAAAGGAGTGCTAGACTCAAAAGCAGAAATTTGATTGATCCTTCCTTGCTGATCTTGCCTGCATCATTTTGGGATCGCAAAAAATGTTGAATGTTTAAATGAGATCATACTAAGGAAAAGGTTTGGAAGCCCTGTCTTAGGGCTTTATTATTGTAGTGTAGCCACTAGAGGGCAGTGATGGGGCATCTGCTACATACTTTTATTCCACATTACCTGGGGATTTATTTTGAATTGACAGAAACATCATACATAGTGCATGCTGCTTCTGGAAACTGGCACTATGTGAGCTGATTGTTTACAGCCCCTTCATATACATATGAACAAATCTATTTAATTTGTTCTTAATCTAATTTACTTTAATGTAGAAATATATTTTAGTTGCATTAGTTACAAGTTCTGCATTGTAAACTAGATCTCTTGTGATTGTTTGTTTGGAGAATACTTTGTTTTGGGTGGATTTATTCCTTTATTTCACTTTTTTTTTAATGAGTGAGTTTACTGAGATATTCTCCTTCTAGTGAATTGAGTTAAAATGTGTTTAAATCAACTTGCCATGCATTTTTGCTCCATGTAGTCTTCAGTATAAAACTTAGTTTTGCTGCAGCCAGGTTGCTTTTTCCTTTTTACCTTTAGATGTTTGTATCTTTGTTTTTTTCCCCTTTTGTTCATTTAATTTATTATCATCACTCAGCACTATTACATTGACTAATGAATGATTTCTGATTGATAAACACACAGTTTGAATGTTGATGCATATTTTAGAGAGGAAAATTGTTGCTTTTGAGGAAGAAGGGCCTTTGGGTTAGCTTGATAGTATTGTTGTCAGTTATTTATGGGCCACTGAAGCCTGGTGAGCTTAAAAGGGTGCTCAGGAGACTGTAGAACCAGATACTGATGCTGACTTTACCATTGACTTACTGCATATGCTCAGAAAAGTCACTTCATCTCTTCCTATAATGGTGTCCACCATTACAAAGTGATTTGGGATCTATGAATTAAAATACCATGAAATAGGAATAGCCATTTTAAAAGAGAACCTGCCTTCTGCTTCACACAACATTGCCCCTTGTGAACTGGATTTGAGTAGTAACTCCTGTTTTATAAATTGTGTTCACCAAATGTTACTAGAAAGCTTGTACTATCATTGTGGCAGCCTCTGAGACTTGCTAAGTGGCCAGTCTGGAAAATATTAGAAGAGATCCATTGCATCCCATATTTCCCAGGACGTTACCCCTCTGAGGTGTATCAAGTGAAAATAGTGATTTATTTCTATTCTTATGGAGAAACTGTTTAAATATGGAACAGTTCTTGGATGGTTTCTGGAATTTAGCTGATTTTAATAGATCAGTCTGCATGCAGTGTGTTAACAGGGTTAGGGCTAGGTTAAAAGGTGTTAACAGGGCTTAACACCTCGGGACAGCTGGTAATGGACACTCAGGAAAAAACTGAAGTCCTGAATGCTCACTTTGTGTAGGTATTTCACTGGACCAAGGGGAATGACAAGCAAGATAAGGATCACAGGGGGCATGGTGGGAATGATAGCCTTCCCACTGTGGATGCTGAACTGTTGCAAAACCAACTAAAAAAGCTAGACATTTATAAGTCAGCAGGACCAGATGCACTTCACCCAAGAGTGCTGATGGGGCTGGTTGAGGTCATTGCAGAACCCCTGGCAAACCTCTTTCAGAAATCGTGGCACATGGGGGAGATCCCTGAGGATTAGAAGAGAGCCAACATTGTGCCCATCTTCAAGAAAGGGAAGAGGGAGGACCCGAGCAGAAAGAGGGAGGACCTGGGTAACTATAGACCAATCAGCTTAACCTCCATCCCAGGAAAATCCTGGAAAAACTAATAAAAGAATCTATGCGCGATACGCTCTCTGATGGTAAGATTCTGAACGATAGCCTGGCTTCGTCGCAGGTAGGTCTTGTCTTACCAATCTCATCTCCTTCTACAAACAGGTCTCTCGCCACCTGGACATGGGAGAGAAAGTCAACGTTATATACCTAGATTTCCAAAAGACTTTTGATCTAGTATCCCATGATATCCTTGTGGAAAATTAGAAGATTGTGGGTTTAACTGCTCAACAGTTCAGTGGGTGGAAAACTGGCTGCATGGTAGGACCCAGATAGTTCTCATGAACGGATCTGTGTCATCCTGGCGAGAAGTGGCCAGTGGTGTCCCTCAGGGGTCCGTGCTTGGACCAGTGCTTTTCAACATCTTTATCAATGATTTGTATGTGGGGGTGAAAAGCTTGCTGGCCAAGTTTGTAGATGACACTAACTTATGGGGGAGCGTGGTCATGCCAGAAGATAGGTTGCAGATACAGGCTGGAGAGTTGGGTGGACTGGAACCAGATGAAGTTCAACACTCAGAAGTGTAAGTTGTTCCATCTGGGGGCAAACAATCTCCAACATACCTACAGGCTCAGTGGTGACAATTTGACTTGCACAACGGCTGAAAGGCACCTAGGGGTAGTGATCGACCATCACACGAACATGAGCTGGCAGTGTAATGCACTGGCTGGCAAAGCAAACAACACGCTGGCATGCATTAACCGTTGCATCTTATGCAAAACTAAGGAAGTGATACTCCCATTGTACTCTGCACTGGTGAGACTTCAGCTGGAGTACTGTATCCAGTTCTGGGCACCACTCTTCAACAACGATGTGGGAAAACTTGAGAGGGTCCAGAAAAGAGCCACCCGTATGATCAGGGACTTGCAAGACAAGCCATATGAGGAGAGGCTAAGGGATTTGGGCCTCTTCAGCTTACAGAAGAGAAGGCTGAGAGGGGACTTGGTAGCGGCTTACCGCTACGTCAGGGGAGTACATCAAAAACTTGGTGAACAGCTGTTCACCAGGGCACCCCTGGGGAAGACCAGGAGCAATGGATATGAACTCCTGGAAGGCCGCTTCAGGCTCAATGCCAGGAAAAACTCCTTCACAGTCAGGGTGTCCACACTGGAATCAACTCCCTCCAGTGGTGGTGCAGTCACCTACTCTGGAAATCTTTAAAAGGAGACTGGAGACTGGACAGTCTGGACAGTTGTCTTTTCCTGCCTAGTGCAGGGGAACTGGACCTAGTGATCTACAAGGTCCCTTCCAGCCCCTAACAATCTATGAATCTATGAACACTTCCAGTTTTACTGTAGTCAGAAGAAGTAGACTTGTAGAAACTGATGCTTTGTCCTAGCTGAAACTATTGTTCGGTTAGGAGTTGGAAGAGTTTGCTCCCCAGTGTTTTATCAGGTAAAACAGTGAATATTATAAAATGACATTTAAACTAGTTCAAATAATCTCAATAAATATATCTAATCCTGTGGTGTGCCAAATGCTTGACACTCCTTTTGGAATCACTGGCTGTTGTAGGCATTTGGGGTATTTTGAGCACCTCTTAAAATTTTATCCTTATTAAGAGCATTTGCTTTAACATTAAAGTGAAAGTATGAACTGTTGAATAAGATCATGAATGTAGCTTCCAGAATTTATGACTAGTTCATTCCTGCATTAACCAAATCCGTTCACTTTCTCAAATGATTTACTTGTTAAATTGTTTTTTGCTGGAGAGTTGTGAATACTATGAGCATCTCTTACCTGTAAAAATTTTTATGGTAACAATGTTTCAATTAGTGATTTACCTAGAACAGGGCTGTCCAGTTTCTAAGTGGCTGGGGGCCACACACCATGCAAACCATATCAGCAGGGTCTGCACTAGTGTGCACCATGGGCCCCCCAAACTGCATACCCCTGCAGTATGCATGTGGGAAGTCGCCCACACACTACACCATGCCATGGGCTCCTGACACTGTGGGCTACACCACCCTGTAGCAGGAGCAGGAAGTGAAAGATGGAGTTGGGGGTAGCCTAGAGACCTCAGAGGCAGGAGCTGCCAGAAAGAATATGGAGTGCAGAGGCTGGATAAGAGCTTGGGGACTGCACATTAACCCCTTGCGGTTTGCATGAGGCCCCTTCAGGGCCACCATTTGGACAGCCCTGCTCCAGCTGATCCTGAATTTCCGATCATATATTGCGCGTAAGGTAGATTTGACTCTATGGACAGAATATGATTCTTATATAGTAAAATGATGTAATAAACGTATTGTTCTGTACCTGTTTATGCAACTGCTGGCGTAAGTTAATACTAGCTCTAGTAAAATTATTTTAGGCTTTTGCTTGAAAACTTTGTGCTTCAAAAGCAGAAAGCACTGAGGCCTTTTCCGGCCTAATGAATTGCACTAACTGCAATGGTATTCAAATTTTCCTGGACTAAGCCAATATTGACAACTTGCAAGGAACAGATGGCTGCACTTAACTTGCGTGAAATGGAACTGAAGAAGCTTCCTTTAGTGTTAATACAGGAGTGTAAACTACGAGGATTTGAGGATAGTTATTCCATCTTGATTCAAGTTGAAGCTGGGTCAAATTTTCTCTTTGATTAAATAGATCTGTATGTGCGTGTGGCAAACTCATGCATGTTTTTTATGTCTTCTCATTATGTGGGAGTCTAAAGGAACTGTATCAAAATAGAAAAGGACCAGAGACCGAGACATCATTGGATAGCTCAATAAAGACCTTAATCCATGTGCACCCACAAATAGCATGTTAGGATGCATAAGGAATGGGGTAGAAAATAATGTAGATATCATAACGATGTAATTAAATACATCAATTGCATGACCACTTTATAATACTATGGGTAGTACTTCTTAACCCAGCTCAAAGGATATTGCAGTGTTTCAGAGAAGGGTGACTAGCATGATGTATGGTATGGTAAAACTAATGTAACAGTGAGAACAGGGTAAAAAGATGGGGTTTGATTACCTTGCGAAGGGCACATATCAGATGGCAAAAGTATATAAAACTGCATTTAAAAATGTTAAAACAACCTTATTTAGGTTGCAAAGTGAAGCACTCAGAATTCAGGAAATGCCAGAATTAAGGTGCCAGTCTTGCACTAAGTCACATCCTTCCCTTGCACGCTTGCATTTTGACAGATCTGCAGCTGGTATAAATTGTCATGGCTCTACTAAATTCATGGGTTGAGGTTCTTCTCCACTGTTAATTCCACCGGCCCCTACCATGTTCAGGTACAGGTTAAGCTGTTTTTATTAAAGGGCTAGGTATTCAGTATCTTTTTTTCATCCTCATTTCTGTCTGGTCTGTGGCCTCAGACCAATGGATGTGATCCACTATAGCAGGGCTGTGCAACTTCTGTGTGGCTGCAAGCCACAGGCCCCTTGTTGACGCATGCTGCACAGGCCACATGCCATATGGGCTATATGCTGTGCCATGCGGCTGGTGCCACACTGGCATCCCTGTCCAGTGCCATGTAACCACACCACCACAGGCAGGGGCAAGGTCAGGCAGCAGAAGCAGAAAGGGGGAGTGTTCCCACAGATTAATGGTTCAATTTTAATTGATTTATTCTTGGTATGTGTGAAGTATGTGAACATACACTTTTGCTGTGTTGTGCACTTAGATTGGTACTGAGTTTCTTTTTGCCATCATATTAATAAAAGTAATCATATTAATAAAGGTATGTTTCTTCCTTTTGGAAGGAACATGTTAATTTTTATACCTGCCTTCCTAATTACAATGGGATATGCTTTGTGTCTGTATTTCAGGTGCCTTATCAGGAGCTAGAGAAAGTTGGGAATATGATTCTGGTGCAAGAGACCTTCAGAGTCCTGACCTGCAGAGTCATTCTACTTTACAGAAACTCTTGGAATATGGAGGAAGTAGCATGAATCAACAAGCTGCTCTGCAAAGATTGCTAACGCAGGCCTCCAATCTTAGTAATTCTGTTGGAGGAAGTTATTTAGAACTTGCTAACACTGTAAGTACATTTTACCTACAGTATAAAGAAGCTTAAGTTTTGATGCTCCCTTCTGAACCCTTCCTTCCCCCCGCTCCCTCCCTCCTCCTGCAACGTAATAATTACAACTTTGCGTCATGGTCCACAGAGGCATAGAGGAACTATCAGGCTGTTGTAATTTTCTTCTACAAGAGCATCATTACATTTTTAGCTGGCAAATAATAAGTACCTAGCAATTGTTTGTGTAATTGGGGACTTACTCTCAGGAAAAAGAAGAGCTGGGTCTCAGTAAGGAGTTTAGCTGAAGTTTTAAACTTTTATAGATTTAATTAACAAATCAACATTGTTGAAAACTTTTACTTGGGAAAAGAAATTAGTAGCATAATTGCAAATTATGCGAGTAAATGGCATCTTTTTTACTAAGCTAGTCAGTGTAATGCAGAAAAATACTTTCCATAATATTCCTGCTTTTATTTTGGATTTTTTTTGCTTTATTTTTTGAGATTTGTTTGGAACCCTTTGTAGGGCTGATATTTCATACTGTCATAAGCAAATATTACAGCACTCGTATATTCAGGTTAATGTACCATACTGTTTTTTGCAGTAAGAAACTGATGCTTTTGAGATAAGTTGTTGGGTTTTTTTCCAACTGGGTATTTAATTCAAATTTGTAAATAACTACCATCCTTATCAATGCAATTAAAAGAAGGAATTTAAACATTTTTGTACATGTGATTAGAAGAGAAGAGGATTGCCTAGAGGAGACCCTTATTCAAAAATGCTGGTTAAATGTTAGCTCAGCAATTGCCAGAATCTTCTCTCTACTTAGTGCTTTGGAGAATGTGGGTGTATCTACATGTGCATTTATGCCAGTTTAAATGTACTGTACAGTAAATTACTGCGCAGTAAGTGGGAATAGGCCAGCATCTGCACATGCAGGCATTAAAGCACATTAACACCATGTGTGGACTGATTGGGGACTAAAGTTAGTCTCCAGTCAGTCCACACACACAGTTACTGTGCAGTAATGCATCTACACATGCGTTAGTGTGCAGTAACTAATTGGGTGTAAATTTGATACCTGCATGGTGTAGGTATTAACTTTATGTTCAAGTCTGCATAAGTTGCCATATTTACTGTACAGTATGCGCATGCATGTGTAGATGTGTGCCTGTACTGCACAGTAATTTCGGTTACTGTGCAGTAAATGCACACGTATAGACGCATCCAGTGAGGAATAAACTTATAAATATTTAAATATCACCTTGAAGAACCAGTTGGATTTTCCCAGCCTTGTTATTTTAAGAGTGACTTGAACTATTTTGTACCTAGACTGTGAGCCTTGTGAAGTCATGTCAGTATTGGACAGGGTGGTTTTGGTGTTGACTCAGATGAATCATACACATGATGTATTCAGGTTTCAAGATGACTGTTTGTCTAACTGTTGGCCTTACAACTTCTAGGTAGATTTTCAGAGAGCTGCGTGACAATGCTTCTCTTTTTTGGTAATTTTCTGTATATGTGTTCTCACTAGCACGTGATTCACACTATGAACTCCTGTTGGAGACTTTTTTTTACCTTAGCAGTATCTCTAATGTGTACTTTAGATCTACTTACTTCTTCTTTTGTCCTCATGCTGAAACATGGTACATGGTTCCTGATCTTCTGTTCTTAACCACCTGGCTAGAGACCCAGCGCTTCTCTTGAGTTCCTAATGGCCTTTGAGCTTTCGGAAATGTTGCAAAGGCTACTTTAAATTGCTTACATTCACTAACTCAGGAAAGGTGTTTGAGAACTTTGAATTTTTTTTTTTCTTTAGGGGTAAACTACCACCCTTGGGCTTCATTTTGGTGCAGGTCAGCACCTGCACTGTCCTGTTTACCTCTGAAATAAAATGATCCCACAAGGAGACACCATTTTATAGCTTTGTCTCCAGATGTCATCATTTGCTTGTAGCAATGTACTGTTCTTTATGCATCACAGTAACCTACACCTGGCTTTGCTTCCTTTTTTGGAGCTCTTGATACTCAAATAATCTCAAACATCAAACCTATACTTACAGCTCTGGTAGCACCATCTCCAGGCTCAGCACTGTCTTCTGGCACCAGCTGTCCATTACTGCCAGCATGACTCTTGTCCTTGGCACTGTCTGAGTCCTCTATTCAGGGTCCTTTTCAGACACTGGATCGCCTCCGGTGCCTGTGCACCATAGACACTTGCCCATAGATTGGTGCCTTACAGGTTGGTTTATAGACGGCAGTGTTTTGAGGCTCATAAAGCTACTAAATGTCTTTGTTGTGGTAATTTTAGAAAGCATGTATTTTGCCGTGGATTTTCTGTTTGTGTATTCGTGCCTAAATCCCTATTTATTTTTAGTAGCATGAATGGCATCTGGTCTCTGTTTTGACATATTTTTTATGCCTCTATTTCTAATTTTTTTCTCTTGGCACTTTCCAGCACAATAAGCAATCTCCAATTTATATGTAGATGAAGACAATAATGTCTTCATTTGACTCATGCTGAGCACTGGATCAGTAGGTTACGTAGATTTTTGCTTCCACTTTATTAATGCCAGGAGAGACGATATTGCTGCTTTTGCTATTTATATTTCCCTCCTTTACACTAATCTTAATACTGGCAGGAAATCAGAGGTGACATGCTTTAATGTAGACTAAATCTAGAGAGTGAAATATACTTATTGCAGTTATGAGTTCTTACGTGCACATCTTCTTCCCTCATACACGCTCCCTCTCCGGAAAGCTGTTTTTTCAGTTGCAGTTAGGAAGCTTGCTGCACCACATTGCGTTCTCTGTGTGCACCACTGCCAGTGATAAGCCTCAAGCTTTCACCTTTCTCATATTGCTTGCATTGTATGACAAAACTCTAAGCATCTAAATTAGAGTCTTCTGGTTTAGGACTGATGGTGAAATACTTGCAGTTCTGCCTTTTGGGTTCCCTGACCATTGATATATCCAATCAGAAATATTAAAATCCTTGTCCTTTTGCTATATAAAACATTCTGTATGCAGGCATGTCTACCTAGAGTTTGCCATGCTTCATAAAGGCCCAGCTTCTTCAGGCTCCTCCAAAGTGCAAAGCCTCTTTGTGTCAGCCTGCTCTGTTGGACAGTCCTTGAAAAGTACCCCACCCCAGAGAGAAAATATGTAACTGTCCAGTGCTCTGTTGATCTTAGACTCCTCTCCTACCCTTGGCCAGGTAAGTCATTTCACTTCAGTGAAGCCAAGTCAAGTCAGTGAAGCCAAGTCAGGTAGGCCTTTTCTAGTTAATTTGAGCCCCATCATTTCAGATACCCTGAGGTGTTTCTTCACCCTCACCCCCCTTTCTTATCATGTTATTGCTTCATTTTTTGCTTTTGTTTCCCTGACAGCTGCATTTGATTTAGCACCATATAGTCAGACAGAAAGCATCCCTGAATGCTTGTATATCATGTATAATAATCATCAGTCAATGCGGAGAAGCCCTATGTCATTTTAGCAATGAAATAAGTTGGTAATTTGTAAATGGTAGTTAGTAGTTCTTTCTCCAGATTTTAGCTCAGTCTCTACAAAGTGAAAAAAATTCATTATGAATTTTTAAAAACATTTGAACTCTGTAGAGCTTTATAAAAATATAATACCTGCTGTGCAGCATCTTACCTCTTTTTGTTTCGGTTACTTTTTGTCCCCTGGTGCAGTATGGATTGATTTATCCCAGTGTGTACAAATATCTTGACAAGCAACTACAAGCTTTTGTTAGAAGTATGGAACTTTGATTTCCCTAAGAAAGACATTATTCTTGATTGGAAGTTATTTAAAAAAAGGATGATATTTTAAGAAAAACCACTTACAAGAAATGATTTAATTAATAACAACAGCAACAATTCAGTCTGATTTCCAGCTCTTACTGACTACTCATGCTTGCGTGTATATGTTTATATATTCATTTTGCTTTGTTTCTTTTGCCCATTTATATTTCACCCTATTTCCTAAGATATTATTTTGTCATTTTATAGAATGTGTAAATCTTGCAGCACTTCTTTTTATTTCCTGTCACCAGGTTTAATAGCTAGACCATATTTCTCTTTTCACCTCTTCACCTGGATGCTGTTATTTTGGTCTAACATTGGCCTGTTGGTTGACGTATCATCACCATCCATTGATTAAGTACCCATTAGTGCCATTGGCTTAAATATAACAATAAATGTATGCAGGGTCCATTATGTTCCTTTAGATATAATCATTTAGAAGTTTTCTTAATGGTATAATTGGGTACAAAGTTATTTGCAAATAGGCAATTTATAGCAAGATTCCAGCCTTGTCAGGAAGCGTTTTTAGGTATTTGCATATTTTTATTGCCTATTTAATTTCAGTGTCTGACCTTTGTTGTCCATGTGTATAGTCATTCCTATATACAATATTTGCTGCCATCTGTGTTCACTCTTCAGGAAGCTATTTCTGAAGAGACAAATACTCTTGGTTTTCCTTTAGTGTATCCCTCCTTATAATTCAGCCAAACAGTGAAAGGGTGAGTTTTAGGATTAGAACTGACCTTGTGGAAATGCCATAAGAACAACAGTTTGATACAAAATACAGCTTTTTGTTGCAATGCTCAAACTTAATAAGCTGATGTAATGGGATTTGGATGAGTTAGATTCTCTTTCCCATGTTTCCTTTCATAAATGACTGCTGTAGAATTAGACTTTATAATGCATTAAGCTGAGTGTGTTCTTATATTGTTTCAGATGGATTCTTTATGTGAGTGTGCGCTCAGGCTGCTTGCAGATGTTACAACAAACAACCAAAAAAAAGTGCTTTACTGGAAGCAGCAATGCATTACTTCAACCTGCCTCTGCAACATCTGTAAAGATCAGGCACTTCAGTGTGGGTTTTTTTGGCTTTTAGCTAAAGCTGATTCAGTCCTTGCCCCCCTCCCCCCCCCCCCCCCCCCCCCCCCTTTGAAATGCATGACCTTTACAGACATTGGGTAAACTGGGTTGAAGTAACATGCTGCCTCTTCTGGGCATGTGCAGGGCTTGTGCAGGAATGTGCCGAGTTTAAAGTAAAGCATAGTTTTTGGGGGGGAGTTATTTATTTAACATCTGCAAGCACCATCAGTTTCAGCTCTTATCTGCATGGAAAGTTGATCCAGGTGGTTAAAGCACGCTTGCAAGCACACCTGGTGGTATTTACACATATAAAGCCCATATGGATAACATCCCACGTCCGTGTTTTGTCATTTGCATGTGTTAATATTTGAAAAGTGTCTGCATGCAAAAGGATACTGCATTTCAGAAATTTGGAGGTACCCACTTCTGAGCAAGTGAAGACAAAAAAACCTTTATCACTCCCTTACAAACAGACACCACATAATGAAGTTAGTCTTACTGCACACAATATCTTCCCTTCCAAAAGAGCTCCAGCTGCATTACAAATGGATGTGCAGATTTTAGACTAGAATTAATTTCTGCATAACTAGAACACAGCCTTTGAAATCCTGCAGCTATTTAGCAAAAGCACTATACAGCAGGTGAGAATAGAATGTGAAAAATGAACTTTTCACTTGACACTTGAGGTGGAGAATTTTGTTAGCTAGGAAGCAGTTAACCAAGTTAGAATTTGGATCCAACACCAAATATCACTCTTGAGAAGTCCTCTGGAACTTTTTATGACTGCTTGTTTTGTTCTGTTTGTCCTTTGCAAGTGAAGATGACTGCATCCAGCTGGGGCGGGGGTGGAGAAGAGAGAAAGGAAGCAGGAAAGAAAAAGGGAGGGAGAAAAGAGAAAACGAGAAAGGAGGGGGGTAGAGGCTAGGTCTCATGGGTATGCAGGTGATTTATAAGCTCAATCTTTACCCAGAACAATCTGCTGCAGCACAGGTAGGAGAGTGAAGACGACTGGACATGAGAGGTCCTCATTTTCCTGGCTACGTGCTTCCTCACTGTCTCTACCATGCGCCACTGCTCTAGCCAGTACTCTGCTCTGGTCCGATGACCTCCAGGATGGACACTCACGAATGATTTGCTCCCATGACTCTGGGTCAATGCCAAAACTCTTTAGGGACATCTTTAGGGTGTCCTTGTACTGCTTCTTTGGTGCACTGCAAAAGCATACTCCATTTGACAGTTTGCCATAGAAGATTTTCTTTGGCAGGAGAGTGTCAGGCATTCTTGAAAGGTTGCTGGCCCATCTTATCTGCGCCAGTTTCAGTAGGCTGTGGATACTGGGGGGAGCCGATTTTCTGAGCACCTCAGCGTCCAGAATCTTGTCCTGCCATTTGATCTTTAGTATCTTTCGCAGGCAGCACAGATGAAAGTGGTTTAGCTTCTGGCATGATGCTGGTAGACAGTCGAGGTTTTGCAGGCATAAAGGAGGGTCGGGAGAATGATGGTTTTGTAAACCTTCAGTTTTGTCGACATTCTGATGCCTCTGTGGTCCCAGACCGACTTCCAGAGTCTGCCAAAGGCCACCTTGCTTTAGTAAGGCTTGTGTATTTACATCTTATCTTGGGCAGGAGATACAGCACTCTTGACTCCACGTAAGGATTCTATATGTTCCCCATTCAGGGGAAGAGGGGTGGAACTATTATTTAGAGAGTTATTAGCATCAGTTCCTGCAGCATTTGGTTATCTACACACAAATATTTGAAAGGGGGCTGCCTTTACCATATTTCTGTGTCTGGCTGCACACCTTTTCTATGCAACAGAAATAAGACGACTAGGCCAAACTTAGGCTAGTAAGTATGTATTAAAGTTATATTAATGTATTAAAGTTAGAGAATATCTCTGTATGACAGAGTTTGTATATAAAACTAGACCCAGTTGATCCATAGCAGAACAAATCAGAGAAGTGTTAGCTTTAGCATCTATCAGTACACTTGATGGCTGCTTTGATTTGAGTTTAAAAAAAACCAAAAAAGACACACCGGCTTTTAAAGAACATAGTGGAGTATTCCTGTTTTGAATCCATGCTATGGAGAACTGCAAGTATCGAGGACAGAACAGCTGATTTCAGAAAGTTTTTATTTTCTATCTGAAATTAGAGAGAATTATCTAGCAACTAGTGTTGTATTTTCAGTGAATAAGTGTTTTTTTCTTTTCCACTTTGAAAGCTTGTCCCTTTAATCTGTCAGACTCGAATTTTAATTGCTCATTTATATAAATAGGTTATATCTACACAATCACAAATACAAGATTATCATTAAGGATTGAATTTATTTCAGAGAGCCATGCAGCCAATTCTGGACAGCTGCCTAAACTGGCATTAATAGGTTGTTAGTGCTCAATACTGAGTAACTGTTTGCCTAGTCTGTCATATATAGATAACAAATGTTTGACAATTACAATCTGTATTGCTTTAATATAGAAAGCTGGCCATACCATAAAGTGACATTTTGCAATATCTTAATGTGATGGAATTTGTTCACTTTTTAAAAGAGTGAATGGAGACCTTGGTTTTGGTTCTATTCTTATATCACATCCTGTCTTGGAATTAAAATGATTAATGTAACCTGTTCCTTATGCCTGCTGGCCCTACCGTGTCTGAAAATAAACAGTTACTCTGCCTACTTTCCATTCTCCTGTTTGGTTGTAAGACATCTGGGCTAGGGACAGACATTCAAAAAGCCTGAGCATGAATTGATTCAATATTTGCAGGTTAGTCTAACCTGGCTAGGCTGAACTGGTTTGAAACTGGACAGACATTTTCTCTGGACTGAGGAAATTCAGGCACATGCCTGCAGTGGCTCAGGCTAGATGCCCGGTGGGGGGTGCTAGAGAAGCCCTCCTTTCCCTTCTGCAGGGAGCTGAGCTGAGGACAGCATGGCCAGGCCTGGCAGGATTCTCTCATTAGGGAGGTCTGCCTGCTTGGTCCCAGGCTTTTCCTCACTGGCTGCTCAAGGGGCGGAAGTTTTGCCAGCCCCAGGCTAGCACTCTGAGGCAAGGTGGGGGTGCAGTGCATGCATCTGTTGATAATATGGAGCTTTTCAGTCTCCCTCCCTGCTTCATCATACTATCTGCAGCAAACTGACAGGCGAGCTAGCCAGCTGAGGGCTGATAGTGATAACAGTCAGTATCACCCAATTAGCAAAACAATGGCCTGTCTCCATGACTTCAAACTTATTAAACAGCTTACTGGCCTACCTGTTGATTAGCTCCAAACAGCCCTAAGAAGTTACTGTTCTGTCTGTCTGCCCCAGTGAAATTGGAGAGACACACACGCAGACACCTCTCATCATTAGCTATCATACCACGTGCCTAGGGTCCATGGGGCTGGGGTCCGTGCTGTGGGAGATGGGAGGGAGGGGGGTATTTCCTGCTTGAGCAGTGAGGGGGATTAGGGCAGGGGGAAGCCAGGCAGACCCTGCTATGTCTGTAGTCTCTGCTGGAGCCTGACACAGCATTAGGTAGCATACCACATGCTGGCTATGGTCTGTGCTGTGGCAGAGAAGAGGAAGGGATCCCTGCTTAAGCAGCGAGTGGTGAGGGGGCGAGGGAAGGGGAGCATGGGGAAGCCAGAAAAGCCTGCTGTGCCTGCAAGTCTGCCGGAGCTCTGGCCAGGAAGCAGAGGGGAAGGGCCAGACCTGCTGTGGAGTAGAGAGCTCCACCTAGCCCAGAGAGCATGCTGGGATGGTGGGGGACTCTGATTTAACTTAAACCAGCAAGGGATCTGGGACAGACATTGTTTAAACTGGTTTGACCCAAATCAGTTAAATCTGATACTACAGTCAACCAGGTTTATCTGAAACCGGTTTCAGTCATTTTCAAACTGGTTTATGTGCACTGAACATCTGTTCTGTTACAGGTTTAAACCACTCTCTAATCACTTAAACTGGGTTGTGTGTCATGTCTGTCCCTAGCTCTAGTACAGTTTCTCTGAAGGAGAGGCACGGGGCATGCTTATATAACTAACATAGAGGTTTTTCCCTGTGTTGCTTGTCTTGCCAGTCTGAGCAAGTGATGGAAAAGATATGTTATCTATCCTTGAAATCAGGCCTCCCAAAGAGTACTTCATGCACTTACTACATCATTGCATCATCTAACAACTGCTTCTGCCTGTCTAGCTTATATCTGAACTATGAAGTAATGAAGCTAGTGATATATTTTGTAAGAAATATATATGTTACTTGATCAGTTTAAGTAGTCTTTGAAAACTAGCTTTAAATATTATTTCCTAAAAATACAGAAAGTTACACCTTTTTGGTGAAGAAAGGAAAAATTATTTGCAATGATTTTTTTACTGGTCAATTTGTCAAATTCCTTCAATAATGAAGATTTAAACGTGTACGCTTAACAGCTATCAACAGCAAATGTGAATACATGGTAGGCCCAATTTTCAAACATGGTTACTAACTTTTTCTGTGCATGTTTTTGGGTTCTGTTTGAGCATAAAGACAGCATTAACATGGAATTAGGTGTTCAGCTCTGAGGCTCTTGGGAAACTCGTTCCCATATTTTATGCATGTGTACATGTTTGCCTAAAGCCCCATCTACCTATGTTTATTTCAGGTGAAGCAAAATATGCTGTTTATATATATGGGAGCATCTTGTAGGCACCAAGTTCCTATTAAAGGGGGTGTTCCTAGAGAACTAACTAAATATCTGTGGTTAGTAACAACCACTGTATTTTAGACTTCCCAACACTTTGCATTAGAAAAGAGTCTTGTGACTTCTTTGAGAAGCCCTATCCCCTCAATTTAATGCAGCTAGCATTGACATTTGAGAAGCAAAATGTCCTGTTCTTTTTCCCCTTCCAGTGATGCTCTATTGAGTACAGTTGAGAGAGACTTAAAAAAAAACAAAAAACCCCCCAAAATCCCTCATTTCCTTTGTCATCATTGATGTTTGCCTGCATGCTAAAATGAAGTAGATGCAAACATCCACGGATGTGGTCCATGCCAATTCCAAAATAAGGAAACACTGCACCAAGAATCCCTTGAGAAAGCAGTCTCTTCAGGTGCGCATGAAAAACAGGCTAGGTTTTTTCTAAATCTTCCCACCTGATCCCTCTTCTCAGGGAAAGACAATTTCTAGCTGCCTCACTGGGGTTTTCTCAATCACCTTTTGAACCTAGCACCATTTCAGGGGTCTGTTCAGCCTTCTGGGCAAACAGCTTTTCTTCTGTTGTCAGCTGATGCAGTTAATTTGATAGCTTGAGCTCTGTTGTCTTGCTGAAGATTCAGAGTTCAGATCCTACCAAAGCTATATAAAGGTGGGGGTAGGTAGTTAAAATTACACACACTTTATTATTTTTACAAGCTTTATTAAAAAAAAAAAAAAAAAAAAGAGCTACCACCACGTATGTATTACATTAGAAGAATGGTATTAAGTTGCAGGGTCAAGCCCTCAGAAATTAGGAAACGCTGTTCAAACTAGGGTTGCACGAGAGCAGTGGCTAGTACATAAAGCAGTGCGATACAATCTTTAATTACGTGGCCACACACTGTCTGCAAAGAAGCGCTGCCTCATTTTGTCTACAGGATGGATAGTACTGCACGAATGAGGCATCTATTTAATATTTATTTTATGCATTCAATTAGTCAGCCTTGGTTTACTTATTGCACTTTATTCAGAAGCTGCAATGATTACAGAATTATTAATTTGCTCCTGGTCTTTATTATCAGCATAGTACCTCTCATGGGGCCACTGTTGTCTCCTTGTACACCCTGTCTGTCTGTATCTGTTGCCTCTTACACTTAGATTGTGAACTCTTCAGAGGCAGGGACTATATCTTTCTGCAGTGTCTAGTGGTACTGGCCTATGACTGGGATGCTTGGATGCTGTGATAATACAAATAGTAACTGAAAGAAGTTGGAGGGCTTCATAACCAATCAATCACTCTTCTCAGTAAGTTAAAAAATCATTGTACTAGCCACTATGCAGATGGAAAATTAAGATAGAGAACCTATCTGTGGCCATACAGTAAATCAGTGGCAAAGCCAAAACCAGCTCCTTATACAGGTTTCCCTCACTTCTATGTGGGTTCCGTATGTGCAGATTCACTCTTATGCGATGGCCCTTTTTATACAAAAAAATTGTTATATGCGAGGTAAATTCACTCTTATGCAATCGGTGTGGTGGAAGCCCACAGTCAGATGCACTGTGCAGTGCATTGTGGTAGCGATGCGCACCAAAGTAGTCTCCTGTGTGGATCTGTGCTCCTTGCTTGTTGTCTGCAGCATGTGTTTCTGTAGTTGCCATCCCCATTATGATAGTGCCCTGTGCCCGTGTGTACTGTCTGCTGTTGGTGAGTACCAAATTTGTCTTGTAAAAGTGGTAGAAATGGGTCTGGGGGTCAGTACAGTCGAGGTCTTGGAACATATCGCTATTTGTTACGTTGTAAAGTGGGTTCCCTCTATGCGAATTCAAGTTATGCACTGTTTTCCGGGGGGGGCAGGATCAGGGCACAGGCCAGAGCTGCAAGCGGCTCATCTGAGAGGTGTGGGGTGGTGGCTTCTGCTGCTGCGTGCACTGCCATGGGAAGCATGTGCCCCCCATATCTGTGAATGGGGCAAAGGCAGGCTGCTCGCTTGGGACTGGGGGTGGCACAGGGCTCTTCCTGGAGGGGGGGCTGGGCCGAGGCTGCATTGGGTGTGGGCAGCAGTGTTGAGAGCTGGACCTACGGGGGGGGTGGGGGGCTACAGCCACGCTGTAGTCCCCCTGTAGCCCCTTGCCCAGCTTCACTGTTGCCCACCTGCCTGACCCAATCCCCCTGCCAGGAAGAGCCCAGCACCACCCCTGGCTCCAAGTGAGCAGCCCGCCCTCACGCCATGCACAGATCTGGGGGAGCACGCATCAGTGGGAGCCGCCCACCCCCCAGCACACACGTGTCTCTTTTTATCTGCCTCACACTGTCCCATTTCCATTGTATGCTACTATAGGCTATATGTTTTAATATTAATCTAATACTTTCTAGTGATACCTGCCTAAATAGGGGCAAACTAGTGACAAAGAGAAATCTAACAATATGGACAACAGAGCCTGCTTTTTGTAAAGTACCTCTCCAAGAAATGACTTCTTTTTGTGCTTGCAGTTCCAGTCTAGTAACATTTCTATTCTGTTAGGTTTAAATTAGAAAGTGAAGATTCTGTTAAGATGAAAATTGATTATAGGAATATGGATTGAGCAAGCTTGGCTCAGCTGAAAGCAGACACAAAGATGGCTTTGTCTGACTAGTGTTTGTATGTTTGTTTGGGGATGGGAGAAGCAGTTTGGTTTTTCAGTCTTTGATTCCAGGCCAGCATATGCAATGGTGTTTGTTTGTGTGGAGCTGGGTATCAGGTGTAATAGGATTATTCATTGTGTCTATTTGACCCTGGCTTTTATTTCCCTCTAGCAGTACTCAGTCATTCATTTTTCTCATATAAATTAAAAAAGGAGATTGTAGATTACATCTGCCAGGACTCATCTGTGTTATGTGAGATGTAGATTTTTCTCTCTCTTGAATTTACTGGATCATGACAAAAATATAGATGGGCAAGAAGAAAATATTAAACTCTAAGAACTTGCTTCTGTCGCATATTGATATCTTTTCCTTCTCCCTGGTAGATTACTACATCAAAGCCTCTTTTTAAATTTTTTGATACTGTATTTGTCTGTTGCTTGAAAGGTCATCCTGTCATTCTCTCCCTCTGTAAATGATCAGAGCCCCAAGTAACAAGCTTTAGTACAAGGCACATTTGTTCAAGTGGTCTTTTAATAGATGCTCTTAACTGAGGCTTTTAACTGGATATTTTACGTGACGGTGAAATTATATCCTTTATAGGCAAGTAATGTAGGTTCCATGCAACGAGATAGTGGGTTTTGACCATTCTTTTAAAATGGCAGTAGTGTAGTAATTGTATGCTAAAAAAACAAGATAAGGCCATTGGTGCTACCTCAGTGCTAGTGTGTATAAATGTGTATATTTGTATAAGTGGAAAAAGGCAAGGAGTCCAGAACAGCTTTGAGCCTTCTAATTTAATTTAATTTAATTTAATTACAATGGCTTTGATTTTCCCTCTGACTGCTGTTTTAGAAACCTTAGTTCACGTTTCTCACTCATTTTCTCTTAGTTAGGAGGAAGGTGTGGCCTTGGATCCAAACTTTCAGATCTGTTTTTTTTCCAAACTTTTTATATTTCCAATTGACTAAAATCAAGGGCAGTTTGCTTGGTAGACTGAGCCAGCACCATCATCATACAGGCAACCTCCGCTTAACGCTTTTGCTTAGTGCTATTTCGCTGTAACGCTTATTTTAAATTGATACCTAATTTCATTTAACACTCAGCGAGTTTTGTTATAATACTTACTGTCGCCATCTTAGGTCATTAAAAACAATTGTGGTCGCCATCTTGGGTCATCGAATACTTTCGGTTTCACTTAACACTCGTTTTGCTTAACACTTGATTTTTCAGAAAGCAATTAAGAGCGGTAAGCGGGGGTTGCCTGTACAGCTAAATAATTCAGTATTGATGTGGTGCATCACACAGAGGCGATAAGCTGAGATTGGGGCCCAGGATCATACTTTTGTAGCAGTGTTAACCTCCTGGTTTTCAGTTGGCCAAAAAGGTTACAGAATAGCTACAGTAGTAGTAATTTCTATCCTAACCATGAACACAACTTCATATTTTTTAACCCTTCCAACCAGTAGCCCCTGTTTGGAAAACCAAGCTCTTTCTTTTGTTCTTAAAGCACGGACTGCTTGGGCAGACTCATGTGCTGTTGCTAGTGGGCAGTCTACATGAACTCTCAATTGTTTTTTAAAAAAACAAAACAATAATAGTATATTTAGAATAGTATGCTAAAACAATAGCCTTTCTACTTTCACTATGCTGGGCATGGGAATTCTAGGAATAAATGAAAAGCTTATTGTTTTCAGTGTAAACTGGACTCTTAGAAAGCTTTTCCATAGCATTCAGTAATTCTGGAGCAGTAGATCAACAATCCTTGCTACACTTTCAAGCCCCTTGGAAAACATCTGCCATAAACCAAAGAGGAGCTGTCATGGCAGTTTTAGGAGCATATGAGTACCACAACTAAATTGTCCAGGGAGCTCTTACCACCTTGGACCTGCATATTGTATTTTGTTATTGCCAGCCCAAGAGAATGGACTTCAGGCAGCATACAATGCTTCTACTAGACTGTAATGCTAACTCTTACTCATTTGTGTTCTGCGGGGTTGTTAATGAATGACCAGTTGGCCACACAACTGCTTTTAAGAACAGTTTGGGTGTCAGTGCCAGAGAAATGCCCCTTGCTGGTGAGATGAGTGGTCCTTTATATGCCATCTTTCTCTCTGTCCATCCCCCACCTCCATTTTGTGAAGAAAAAATTCAGTGTGATTGCTTCATTTTGGTGTACAAAAGCACAGTGTCACTTCCTCAGCAGGGAGACAGATTATGATGATAGCCATATTGCAGTGTATTGGTAAATTCTGCTTTTCATCATTGTTGGAAGCAATCAAAATAAACTACTTGAATTTCAGGAAGGGCAATTTCTGTTCTGTGTAGAGTTCATAATGTAATAAGAACCCCACTGATATGCCTGAGTGAGGTCTGTGCCCTTAAGCTAAATGGCCAGCTCCAATTTCTTATGCTGTGTATTTCCTATTACTTTACCAACTTGAAGCTACAATTTTAGGGAAGTGATTAGGGAGGGGACACGGGGGCCAGGAGAAGTGAGACACTGAATTTCCCTGCTCCATGTGTTTTTAAAGAGGTGTTAAGTGCCTATTATTGGTTGAAGATTGTTACATGAACACTGAATGTGTGTATGTGCAGTATGAACAGTGTGAAAGGGGGGAAAATGAAAATATAACTTATTTTAGTAGCACCCAAAAAGTGCTAGATGCTTCTTGACAGATAAATCGGGAACCTAAAAACTAATGTCGTACATAACACAATGGCAGAGAAGAACAGGAAAGAGAAGGATAGTAGCAGTGAGATTATGCATTTACTCAATGAGGCTAATGCACATCATGATAAAAATAGAGTTTTTTGGGAGAAGGGGCAGGGGGAAGAGAGGAATTGAATAGATAGATTTGCTCAGTTAGATTTTTTTTTTGGTGCCCATGAGTTAAAGTACAGACAGTGAAAAAGCCCAGGTTAGTCTAAGCCAGCGGTCCTGAACCAGGGGTACATGTACCCCCAGGGGGTACGTGAAGCCTCATCAGGGGTTATGTGAGACATATTTCATACGTTGTCTAATACAGGTCGAAGGGCCTAAAAAAATTAATTTCCCATTGAAAGGGGGTACGTGAAGTCTCACTCTGAGACCAAGGGGTATGTCTACTGAAAAAAGTTCAGAACCACTGGTCTAAGCTGTGTAGATTGAACTGATAAACAAATGAACTGATGAACAGACATACATTCACTTTTGATTCTGGAAATCGAGCCACATGCCAGCAGTGGCCCAGGCCAGAAGCTGTGGGGCACTAGAACACGTCTCTGTGCTTGACTGGAGCAGACAGCTTGGGCCAAAGCTAGCCCGCCCACTCTGTGGGGGGTAGAGGGGTTGAAGGGAGGTGCAAAGCATCCTGAGATGCTGGGATGGTAAGAGTTAACTTGAATTTGGAGGGGATATGGGACAGAAGTTAAATAAACTGATTTAACTAAATCACTTAAGTCTTATTCTACATCCATACAGGCTTATCTTAAACCAGTTTTGGCCGTTTTGAAAGCAGTTTATGTATATTGAACTTCTGTTGTATTACATTTCTGAACCGGTTTCCAATCACTTATATCAGTTTATGTGTAATTTCTGTCTAGCCAGAGAAGAAGTGGCTCTTTTGGTGGAGAAGTTAAGGTATAATCAAACTTCCATCAAGCTTAAGAAGAGTATTCTGTATATGGAAAGAGGAATGATAGAAGGGCATAGAAGATTTTATGAGATAATCATGTAGAATGGCATAACTGGTGAGGCAGGGTAGGATGGGAAAGAGACTCTTGGGGTTTCTGGTTTTGGTGCAAACCTGTCGGAAAAGTGTCTCCCAGGGCTGGGGACTACATGGCTTCCAGTATCTCTGGCCCTGGGAAAGACCTGCTAGGAACCCACATAGAGATCCCTTGGAACCCCATCTCAGATTTGGTAAAAATTCATCAAACTTAACGTTTCAAATGAGTGTTGCAGGCTCAATGAAATGGCAGTCTTCAACCACACTTCATTTTGTCAGAATATTTCCAACCAGCTCTCTCTTGGAGCATTTGGAAGATGCGGTATTGGGGAGAGAGGCTGGGGGCTGACGTTTGGATGGAGAGAAGTAAATTTGTGAGTTTCTGGCATAAAGATAGGAGTGGTCCCTGAGAGAACTGGAAAAGGGCAGGAAGATCTGCAAAGAGTCATAGAGGATTGGCAAGAGAAGTAGGAGGAGACCGAGAAAAAGGCATTTTTTTAAGCCAAGTGACGATAACATGCCAGATAAGGATCATAAGTTTTTGAGAGTAGGGAAGAGGTGCAAGAGGACTCTGTTGTATTCAGATTAATGTGCTGAGCTTGTTGCTGATTAAAGCAAGGTAAGTTTAAGTATGGGCAAAATGTAAGGAGTTCAATATACTGGAGATGGCGGAGTGTATCCGGATGGAAGTTAGAGGAGAGGAATCCAAATTCTGAGGGTAAATTGCCTGCTTGATGAGTTTAAAAGTGAAAGGAAGAAGGGACTAAGAGAAAGCAGTGCATTTCTTCGTCAAGAATGAGAGAGATCCATACATGCTTTTATTCTGAGAAAAAGGAGACAAGTCAGTGATAGGTATAGAAGGGGCAGGAGAAGAGTGGAGCCAAGAGAGGTTAGGAAGCCCAAGGGGATGGGAATGAGAAAGAAAGCTGGTGATAAACTTCAGTCTTAGTGACTGGAAGAAGCAAGAGAGATTGTCAAGGGTGGGAGAAGAGGCAAATCTTCCTGATCTCCAAATAAGTTAGAAAGCTTTCTTGCAGAGAAAAAAAGAGACTGTAAATAGGATAGAGGTTTTGAAGGAATTTAGTTTGCAAATAATTGACACACTTGGAGATATGTAAGGTGAGACAGTACAGTTCTTTGTAAGGAAATAAAGAAGGAGAGGACATATTTGTTAGAATGCCAACAGCATGCACAGACATTCATTTACCCAAGGGAAACTTTCTTGAGAGTGATTTAACCCTGGTTGTTCCCAGGTGTGTTTGTCTCCTGGAGTGGCCATTTTTACTCTGGGGAAAAAAAGCCTGAACATCTGTACATTTGTGTTTTCTCCTTGGAGAGCAGCCATTCTCCCAGGAGAAACTAAAGGCACTTACATACATGCAGGGGGGGACCTGCTCCAACTTGATTAATTGAGTCTGCTGGAGTACGTGTATCAGCAGCACAGTGTGTCTCCATGCTGAGAAAATGGCAGTGATGTGCTTTGAACTAAAACATGTTTGGTATGATTTAGTTCAAAGCGCACTGCCACCATTTTCTCAGCATAGCAACATGCTGCACCACTGATGCACATGACATGCAGGTGCTTTTAGTTAGTGTAGCTCGCTAATTAAAAGCTCCCAGTGCCATGTCGGAAGCACATGTAAAAATGCTCTAAATGGCTGTACAAGTCATTAGTGTGCAAGAATGCTAAACAAGATGACAAGAGGAGACTGGAAGTTAATACAGGGAGATTTTGTGCTGGGAAACAAGGAGAGAGTAAAGTAAGTAAACTGAAGAGAGAGAAGGGAAGAGCAAAAGAAAAGTAATAGATGTGAAGGACCACACGAAGGCCAGGTTCACTAGGCAGTTTAGAGGCAAGTTTACTAAAATGGAGATGAGGTGGTTGTGAGAGAAAGGGAGCTAAGAAATGACTGTCTTTTCAGAAAGGTCCCTAACTGTGTTACAGACCTACATCAGTGCCCTGGTGCTTTGTCTGTCATTCTGCCTTTTTTAAGGCATTCTGGGGTGAGGTAGAATCAGATATCTATGGATGAAATAACAGAAAGGCAAGGGCCTGTTGATTTTGACAGATTGGTGAATGGAGTGGTGGGATGAAATATTGGAGCATGAAAAGAAGATTGCTGTGGTCAAGGACATGACATTTTAAGTGGATTTAGTATTTCAAGGGGGTGAAAGGGTGAGGGGAACTGTGATTGAAGTGCTGTTTGGAAATCCCATTATTCTAGACAGTATCCATTTTAGACTAATCAAGATTGTGTGATGGAAGGGACAGAACTCTTGTTGTTCAGATCTGAGGACTTTAACTTGTTTCAGTTGGGTGGGATGTTCTTCTCTTGATACAAATCAGTAACCTTTGGTAGCATTAATGTTTGCATCAAAGTGAGACTGCTGTCCTTTCCAGCCTCCTTGAGTCCCTTTTAAACCATAGTGCATTAGGGCTGTTGAATAAAGATAGCTCTGGAAATTTTATTCAGGTATTGAGTTTCCCATTCCAAGTTTCTCTTCCATGTTAACTTTCTGCAAGCTATGACTTTCTCCTGCAAATGCAACCTACTGGTTCTAGGACAGCTGCATATTTTGTGCCAACGTGAAAATTGCATCGTGCACCAATATGGTTTTGTGATGTTTGGGAGGTTCCTAATAATGTTTGTGTTACATTGAATGGGTAAACTATTTGTGACTGCAAGGCGCTGCCTTAAAAAGGAGTATTAATATGAGAAATAGCTATGTTTAGTGGATTTCACATTGAAACATTTCAATTATAAAGATAACTAGGCAGGGCAAACTGAAAAACCCTAATTTCATGCACGCTGGAGTTTTGATCAACTAATCATTCATATTATATACAAGGTGGAATCACTTGCCTGAGTTCTTTTTTGACTTGTTTACTACATATGGTGTGGAGGGGAGGGGTTATGTGCATATGTATACTTATATTTAACAAATAGCTGTTTTTGCTGCAGTTTTTACTCAATATCTGACAAAACAAGAACAATGGAAAACGTCTTCACATGCTTTGACTGTTGTGCCTGTGGATGACTGCAATACCTGAGGGATGTTGTGAGTGGGAACCCTTGTAAAATTCCCACAGCAGTAAAATTTTCTATATTTTACAGAAATTTCAAAATTAGAAGGTAACACAAGTTGGGGAAGTTGTATCTTATTCAAGAAGAATTACATTGCTTCAGTTGATCTATTATACTAGTTCTTCAGAGATGACAAAGGCAGCATCTGCAGGAAACTTGTCAAAATTAGAAGGGAGATCTGAATACATTTTAAGGCAGACAGCACCTGGGGTAGAGGCGATATCTTTTAATAGACCAACTAGATAGTTGCAAAAACCATGTTTTTTATTTGCAAGTTTTCAAGCCCAAACACTCTTTGTCAGGCAAAGGAGAATTCAAAGATTGTATGCTTTCTCCCAGGTAGAAACGAAATTTCATATTGCACAGATTTCTCCAACAAATATCCCTTGATGCATTTAATAAATATGATTTTTTTTCATAGGCTAAAAAGGATACCCTCTGAAGAGCTGTAAAAATAAATAAATAAATAGGAATAGTGTGATCATTAGATGATTAAATTAAGTGAGCAGAAATGGCTGAGCTATGATGACGACTAGGTAAGTTTCATACTCCCTGAGTAGCTCGAAAATTTTGGGAAGAACTTGTCAGTGAAACTGCGTGTTGGTTATAAAAAACACTCAATGATGACAATGCATTGTGAACATCCAGTAGCTCAGCTCACTATGTTTGATTTTATAGCATTTGGCTTTATTGGTATACTTCTTTCTCCATCAGCTTCCATGACAGCTAGACATGTCCCATTAGTTGCTAGTGCTCCTTGTTTACATTATTGCAGGCCTCAGTTGAGATCAAGACCCTAATAGGTTTGGCAGCATATAAATATACATTAAAACAGGGTTTTTTGTCTTGTCATATATAATCTAAATATTAGACAAAAGGTGAGAGAAAGGAAGTGTTATTATCCTTATTTTATAGCTGAGGGGCCAAGTCAGAGAGAATGTAAGCAAATAGTCTCTGGTGGCACACAAGTATGATGTTAGACCCAGAAATAGAAGCCCACAGTTCCCTGTAGAATTCTTTGACCCACAAGACTGTCCTTCCTCTGCATAGCAATAAAAAAGCTTGACAGTTTCTTTAAGAATTTACTGTTTTTTGCCCTTGAAGGTTGCCTGCAGCACAAATCAATGTAAAAATGTATTTTGGCGTTTATAATGTTCTTATCACCACGGTACCATACTTGAGCACTGCATAGGGATTAAAAGCAGTGAGGCTGCCTGGAGGTGGTCAATTAAAGCTGCCTAGGTTTTACATTTTTGGGATGTGATGTGGTTTTATTGCACTTATAAAAGGACCTGAAGAAATGGTAGACAATTCATAAAAATTTCAAAGGGGAGCCATTTGCAAATCTTTTAATTATTCAAAAACTTTGAAACACGGTCTAGATGTCAATAATAAGATACTTGAAAAAATGTGATACCATAATCATGAATTTACAAGGGAGATCAAAGTTAATGATTACTCTGAGGAAGGTATTATCTCTACATAATAAAGTTGGTGTCTGCACTTTATTGCAGGACCAGAAACTTTGGTCTAACACAGGGGCGGGCAGTTATTTCGTGCAGAGGGCTGCTTACTGAGTTTTGACAAGCCATCGAGGGCTGCATGACAGGCAGCCAGGGGTAGCCAAATATTAATTTTCTAAATTTTTTTTAGGGGCCCCGTGGGCTGGATAGAATGGCCTGGCAGGCTGCATCCGGCCCGCGGGCCACATTTTGCCCACCCCTGGTCTAACATCTTCAGAAGCAAAGGCTCTAATATAGAGATCTCCAACCTTTTTAAGTAGATCACCTTTGGCATTTAAAAGCAACCCAAGATCTACTATGTGCCACTGCCACCACACACCCCTCCCTCCCTCCCAGCAGGTAAGTCTGTGGGGAGGGGCAGATCAAGGCGGAGGGAGAAAAAATTATTTGGGGGCACACCTCCCCAGCAGGTAAGTCGCACCCAGCGGGAGCCCCACTCAACTTACCTGTGCTCTTGCTTTGCGGCACTGTCCTTTACCACAGGGGCCTCGATCTAGTCTGCATGCCTTCCTTCCCCCATGGACTGACCTGCTGGGCTGGGGTGCGTGTGTACATACACATGGACACTCGGCCCCCCACCCTAGCCTTGGATCAACTCCAAGAGGCTCCGAGATCTATTGGTGGATCAAGATCCACTAGTTGGTGACCACTACTTTCTCATACACTAAAAGGAGAGCTTTGTTGTCAGTTTATCTATGGAAGGATGCTGCATGTTTTTTAAGCTGTAATCAGCCAGGAGAGGGCAGCCTGCTTACACGAACACTTGGTACTGAATCCTGTCTCTGTTAAGAGTCAATGACAAATTAAAAACAAAAACAAAAAAGTCCTGTTGCTAATAATCAGTGAGAACAGGATTAGGGGTCCTGTTACAGGGCTGTAAGCACCTTTTGAAATAGGGGTCTAATTCACCTTGCACTGAACTGTCCACGCCAAAAAAAGCATTAATATATTTGCTTTACTAGTCTTTATATCTTAAAATGTACTTATATAAAAACGTTTTCAAGGATGTTTAGTCACGTGGAAAGTTGGAAGGAGATAGTGACTAGCTGTGGTGTGTTCATGTGCTTAATTTCAGGATGGTTTTTGATGTTTATAACTCAAGATAATTTTGACACAACGTTTTTAAACTTTGCCAAAACATACCTCTTTGCCATTAGAGTAAATATGGTAATTTCCATGCCAGAACAGTTTTCCATATTAAAGATCAAAATATAACTTTTTATTTAATCTTACTGTAGCTTGGGGCTCTGATCCTGCAAAGATATAACCACCTGTATAACTTTACACCATGAGTAGTTAGTGGGGCTACTGACAAAGCAAAGCAGGTACATGCATCTTTTCTAGTTTGGGGCCCCTAGTTCTGCTCCTTAGAACACAGTGAAAAACCCTTGAGAATTGCTAAGTACCTTTTTTACATGAAATATCCAGCAAAATCATAGAAACTTAGGGTTGAAAAGGACCTCGGGAGGTCATCTAGTCCAACCCCTGGCTCAAAGAAGGGCCAACTTCCTCCTATATCATCCCAGCCATGGCTTTGTCTACCCAGGTCTTAACAATCGCCTAAGCACAGAGATTCCACAGCCTCTGGGTAGCCTGTTCCAGTGCTTTACTCCTAGTGAGAAAGTTTTTCCTAACATCTAACTTAGGCTTCCCTTGCTGCAACTTGAGACCATTGCTTCTTGTTCTGTTATCTGCCACCATTGAAAACAGTGTAGCTCCATTTACTCCCTGCTCACACTTCCTTTTTATAGTTCAGAGGTCACGTAATCTTATATAATCTAGGTGCAGAGTTCCACCGTTACTACCAAGAGTCATCTGGGATTAATATATATATAGTTTAAGTGTTTGGTTTAGCCCCACATTCATTTTTAGTTGGATATTTTTTGGCTGAATTTTCTGTTGTCCCTGAGCATGTCTGAAAGTATTTGAATTCCAGTGTTGATTTATTTGGTTTTTTTCCCCCCCAAGTATAATTCCTAATCTTTTTCTGCTCTATAACTGGCAACACTTGAAAGCAAGAGAATAAGAGTATTAGCAGTATTTGGGTGCACAAAGTGTGGAATCTTTGAAAAATGTTTTGAAAGTTGTGTGTTTGCTTCATATGCATATACTACTGTACTTAACACCAAAGCTTCTTTTCTGGATTATAGGGTCATGAGTCAGTCTCTCAACCAATGCCTAGACAACCACTAGTGCAGAAAGACCAGCTAAGAAAGTAATACAAAGATAGTTTGGGCCATATCTTCCTATCTCAACCAGTTGGGGTATGTTTTGTGGGTGGGGAGCGGTAATCCTGTAAAGAATAATATGTTTCATCTTTAATTATAATAGTGTTAAAGGTTGAGGGGTGAGGATAAAGTCTAGGTCTCCACTGTGAATTTTACTTTTGCACGGTAGAGTTATTCCTAATCTTCCACTCAGGTTTAATTTAAGTAAAATAGAAGGTGAACTTTGAAATCTAAATAAATCAAGGTTTGCATTGTACCAAAAATAGTTTATGGTAATTCACTGTCAGGCCTCATTGTTTTCCCAGAAGAAAATCCACCCAGTCTTACAGTCTGCAGGTAAGTAATATTCATAATCATAACTGATGTGGACAATAAAATAAGAGCATATATTTCTCAGTACTTTTGTGTCTTTCAGTCTTCTAGAAAGGCCAGGCTTTACATAGGTCACCTTTCTGACTTACGCAGAGCTGCTGGGCTGCTGCCAGTGGGAAAGCTCACCCTTTCCGTTTGTTTTCCCCTCTTGTTCCTTGCTGTGCTGCAATAAGGTTCTGCCAGCAGAGAGCAGTGCAGCCTATTGTCAACAGCTGAGGGGAAGTGCAAATGAACATATGCTTGGATACATTGGGAGGAACACAGGAGAGTGCTGAGGCCATTGATTTGGTGGTTGAGATGAGACAGAGAAAATAAGTTTCAAATGACAGGGAAGAATACAGAAAATTTAGGTGGAAGACAGAGTAGGTATCATTTAGATAGGGGAAAGAAAAGACATTATACTAGAATACAAAGTTAGGAAAATGATATGGAATGGAAGATAGAGCCAGAGTAGGTCAGCGTACTAAAATGTACTTAAAGTATCTGTCTGCCAGGTCTTGGGGGGGAATCCCCAGATCCTGATCTACCATAGGCAGTGCCCATACTCAAAAAGTTTAGGTACTAGTGTTTTCAGTACCTTTTGTCTTTCATCTTTATAAGTTTTTCAGTGTCATTAACAGGAATTATCTTTGTATCCAATTATTATAATTGATCCTATGATTAAAAAGCGTGAGCAGAGGCTGATTTTCCCATTGCTGCTCTTGGCAGCATTGTTTCCTTTTTAAATGCATTTGCCAGATATGCAAGGATTGTATCACAGGCCTATGGATTTATTTTTACTCTTCATTAAGAAACACTTCTTATAGGGGTTGACACTTTAAAAGTACTGTGGATTAAGTACTCCAGGTGATCAGACAGGCTTCAACCACTGGTGCTAGGACACTACTAAACTTCAGCAGTTCTTCTCAGCCAAGCAAAGCAGAGTAAATTTGGGGTGAGCAGAGGGCTTAGGACAGCCATAGACTTTGGGAAGGGGAGGAGGCTGGGAAGACAAGGCCTATATTAAATGGTTTGTTGTCTGGCCTGTCAGCACATTCTTTATAAGAATCCATGGTCCTAAGGATTCTTCTTCACTGCTAGTTAGATGCTGAATTCAGTTGTTTTACTTTTTGTTTTATTTGGTAATACTGGTATTTGCCTTAATCCTTTGTAAAATTGTAACGTCCTATGTCAGATCTATGTCTTTGTAATAGAGCTATCAGATTTGTTAAAGACTTTCTAAAACAATACAAAGAAGCAAATTTAATTGCTTGTGGGAGTAGGGAAAATGTGAATTAGCTTCATGGTTATCTAGGTGGCTTTTCCTGTTGCTTACTTTGCTTTATAGTTTTGCATATAGCAATCAGTAATATGTAGAAGGCTGGAAAGATGCCTGCAATTCCAAAATGAACTCTCTGTAGCTCTCTCTCCCTCCCACCAGCTCTCTCCTTTAGAACCGCCCCTTCCATGCTCCCCTTAGCCAGCAGCAAGACAGCTGTGTTTGATCATAAACCACTTACAACTCCAGGCTCAGTGGAAGAGGAAACTTTAGCGTGAAGTGCAGCATCGGTTTGTCTCTGCTTTTTTTCCCCTTCTCTTCCTCTTCGCTGAAGACTTAGCAGCACTGTTCTCGCGGTGAATTTGTGTGAAGCTCATGAAATAGTTCCCAGTACATTTAACTCCTATGGGAGATGCCCTCAAACCTAGCTGGGAAAAAGGGCAAAATAAAACTAAAGGCAGAGCTGAATCATAGATTTCACGTGGACTTTGGCAATTTTAATACTGAAGAGATCATTACTGTCTGTCTGCATTCTCTGCGATCGTGCACTCTGCAGTGTTAATGAGTCTCTTGCAGGAATGGATTGTTTGTGAAATGAAAACCAATTTGGCTGTTTTAGGAGCCCTTGCATCATTAATTTAGGCTGTATAATTGTTGACTGAAAATGGCTGTCTAAAGCAAAATGTGCAAGACAGAAAAATCTTGGAGGAGAATGGAGTGTTGAATCCATTGAGCAAAGGTTGGAAACATTAAAATCTGTAGAAATAGCCAAACCTTGAAAACTCTAATCATGAATTCTGGAGTTGCTATGAAATATGGAAATGACTCCTCTGCGGAGCTGAGTGAGGTAAGCAGACCCAGTGTCCTTGGATTTTTTTTTTTTTGTTGTTGTTGTTATTTATTTATTTTAAATACTGTATCATTCCCGCTTGGGCTTTTAGTCTGCAGGCAGTTCGATTAAAGATTAATAGAATGTGTATTTTTGTTCTAACTTGCAATGTTAGTCAGGAAATGACCTGAACTCGCTTGCTTTTCTACAGTCTGAGTAAATAAATGGTAAAAGGCAAATGGTTATAACCAAGCAGAGACATTTTTTTTCTCTTCTCCTGCAGCAAGGATTCCCTCACCTCCCAAGTGCTGCATTTATACATAGCATTCCTTTTTGTAGGAGGTAGAATACACAAAGATCCCAATAGAGATTAAGCAGATGGTAACTAATTTGGAGTGAAGAGCTGAAAACAAACAGCATTTTTAAGCCAGCAACTTCAGTAGAATCACATGGTATATTTGATTCTGTTCAGCCAAGGTATGCTGTTCCTTCAGATGTGATAAATATTTGGTTGGGGGAAGGGAGAGGATATGAAGCTATGGAGAACTTCTTGCTTTTCTCCTTGCAGCCTGTGGTAAACTACTATATTGTGTATTACTTTGTGTTGCAGACATGTCTGCAATCTTTATGCTTTTATAGTAGTATGCTTTTAAACAGTTTGGAAGTAAAGCCAAAGGTTTAAGCAGTACATTAGTAAACTTCATCATCTGATGGTTACTGAATTGCCTTGGGCACATCAACCTAACAGAGCTAATAGTTTTGAAAATTGCTAAATTTTGGCTACAGTGTACAACCCAGAACTGCTTACAAAGATTACAAGTGGTTTTAATATTCTACAAAATACATTCTACAAAATGTTTCCCGGTTTAAAAAAAAAAATCCTTTTCCCCTTACACTTATTTTACGCTATAATTGATTTTTAAGTCATCTTTTACACAAAAAATTCTCAAAATATTTCCTAGAAAAAGGGAGTCTAAGGAGTTAATGGCTTACAGAACAAAGTATGATCAGTGTCATACAGCTAGAAACAACATACTGAGATGGACAGCTGACAAGTAAAATAGAGACGAACAGCTATCCTGAGCAGACCAGTGGGAGTGAGGGTCAGTGGAAATGTGGTGGGAGAAAGGGCATCATACAGTTTGATATGGCATCAGCACAGAATTAGGATTTACAATTTCTTCTAGAATAGAAGTTTTATGTGCCTATTTGTCTATGTAATAAGACCTGTATAGTTAGTTCACTATGAATCTTTCAAGGAGACCTTAAAATTTTAGTCTCATCAACTCAGTATAACCTCTAAGTTCCTTGAATGTTTTTGTGAAAGGTGCCCTTAGCCAAAGCTGTCTCCTCCCCATCACATTTATGCGGTTGTATGCACATATATACGCACTTATTGGTTGCTGCCTTCCATTCTGTCTCCTAACTTGGGTGTAGGTTTTGCTTTTGTACCCATTTCAAAAGTGAAAATTTCCAAGTTGTGCAATAGCCAGTGGAGCATTGTGAGAAGAGAAGGCTAGAGGATAGCCATCAAGAGCAAATGACGTCACAGCAATACTTGCTTCTGATTGACTGCATTTCAATACTGTTTCTGATTTGAGTCCACTTCATTTAGTCCCAAGACAAGACTTCAAGCTATGTTATTTCTTCTACTCTAATTCAGTGATATTTCTTCTTACATGTTAACTTCGGACACTGATCTAGGGCAACTGCCAAGTGCAACACAAGTCCTGGACCAGCTGAAGCAGGCTCTGCATGGGTGCTGTGTGCAGTACAGGTCTTGGGTCATGCATGTGAGGCTGGTCCAGTAGTGTATGGATGAACTTTGAACCTAAGGGCTGGATCCAGATGTGCAGGCACATGCAGTTTTTGGCACCACAAACCTCTTTGTGGTGCCACAAACCGCATGCCCAGCATGTTAAGCAGGGAAAGGGCAATTTGTCCAAAATGAGGTATTTTGCTCTGCACCAAGCTAACGTGGGGGTGTGTGCAGCGGCAAAAATAGCAGCAGCACAAATTTGTGCTGCTACTATTTTTGCTACTGCAAGCACACACCTCTGCATGTGGGGACATGTCTGGGGACAGGGGGCTGGATGATGGGGCTAAGTGGTCTGTATCTTTGACACCCCTGATATAAAGGAAACAAGTGAAACTAGTTCATTTTGCAATAAATCCATTGAGTTTCTCTCTGCACCCACCTCTTGCATCCCATTTATGTATCATGCCACCTATTGCATCAAGTTGAGTCGCAAGTATGGCAAGTGGGCTAATACATATTATATACAGCAAACATAATTATTCAACAGGGGGATTAAGGGGCATCAGTATCTTTCTTAATGCACAAATTCTAGCCATATCATTAAGAGAAAGAATGGAAAATGTACAAAGCCTTGAATATACATAGCATATATGGAAGTGTGCATGCATTTTAATATGCACATTTATAGTGTGCATATTTATCCAGGTAGGCAGAAAAAAATAATTGCAATACATCAAGTTTCCAACAGATACTTTTTCCTGAGTTTTATATCTTTTTTAGAAAAAACAACAATCTGTCCATCTTCCTCCTGCCCCATCCATCCAATTAGAGATTTAAAAGTGCAGGGGTGGGGCTTGCTTTTGATTTACAGATGTGTTATGAATTTAACCTCTTATTGTATTGTATGAGTAAAAAAAAGATCTTAATAACCTGTTTTCCTTTGTTTCTTTGTTGGTTTTGGTTCACAGTGAAAGCAAGGAAAAGCATCACATAAAGCAAGTCACGATCCCACTAGAGCAATTTGATTTCAGTGCTTCCCTAACTCCAGAGTTCATGTTGCTGATATTGGTACATGCATCAGCAGCTCCTCCATGTGACCCCCTCCCTCCTCCATGCTTCCCCTAAACCAGTGTTTCTTCACCTTCTGAGACTCCAGGCACCCATGGATAGACTTGAGGCACCCCTTGAAAAATGCCAGCTCTTATTTTTCACTTTTCTTGGGGGTTTTTTGTTTACAGAAACTGCTCTAGCAGTTTTTCTGTTGCAAAGAACTCTGAAAGACCACAGCTGTGGATGTGTATTTGAAGTCTCTGGGTTTGTCTTGTGTGTCAGGGTTGTAAACTTAAGTGCTAACATTGTGTGGCACCCTGTGGCACCCTTGAAAGGATCTTGAGGCACCCAGAGTTCCATGCACCCTGGTTGAGAATCACTGTCCTGAACCCTCCTCTTCTAGAAAACAAATTAAAAGTCAATATGATGTTTGACCAGATAAACTAAATTACTAAATGATGGGAAAAGGCAGCATTCTCCTTACATGATAGTCAGGCACGCAGCATTTTTTGAAAGTATGACACACTAGGAGAGGCTTGTTTAAAAAATCTGGAATCTGCTGATGACTATTTTTGCAATCCATCAGAATTTAGGTCAGATTTTGTTAACTTTGGAAATAAGTGATGAAGTCTAGCAAGGTTTTCTTCTAGCATTGTGAAACAGACTTGCTGCTGCCACTGTTGTGATATAGCATTATTTTGAAAGAGTTTATTTTATGAGGATTAATCAGGAAGCTGGTTTTGGTTTATGGACAATATGTAGCACCATGAATTAAGTAATTGCTTCACGGTCCTTCATTTATCTAGTCTTGTGATTCTGCATATTTTTTACTGTAGCTACAGACAATACAATATATCTTTCAAAGCCAGCACCAAATGTCACTGAAGAGGTTTCACAGGTAATGATTTATCCAGTTACAAAATTAATTGATAACATTAAAAGTGAAGACGTTCTAGAAAAGAACTTCCACGCTTTTTGCTAGTATTACTAACCAGCTGACTGGTATACAGTGAGCTGTTTGTATGCAAAATACTGGACTTCATAACCTGAATTTCAGTCTTCTAAGTGCCCAATCCTTCAGTCATTTTACTATTCCTTATACTATTTTGAGTGCTTGCGTGATGGGAGTAAAGTTAAACACATGCATAATTGCTTGTAGGATTGCTGTTTTACCAAATAAGTATTTAAGGGTCAAGTTCTTCTTGGATGTGCATGAAAAACTCCCATCAAACTGAGTCGAATTAGGTTTCAGACAACAAAAGCCTGATATTCCATTGTTTCAAAGCAGCTGTCATTTTAAGTGTGAAGGTTTTGTTTTATCTGAGTGATAACCATTTCCTCTATCACTTGTACTGTAGGCTGTGATAGGGATATAATTTCTCCAAATGGGTAGATTCTTTCCTCTCCAGTAAATTAGAAAATAACCCTTCTAGTCAGGTGCATAATTTTGTGCCTCTGCTTCTCATTGTCTCTTCTTGGATCTCAGGTGTTCAGAAAATAAATGCTGTTGCTTACATTCTTAGATACATTTGTCTGTCCTTTAACCACTGAGATTGTTTAAAACAGACCAGTTGATTTCCTGCCTACCTTTTAAAAAAGAACATTTACAAAACTATTATTTACAGTTTGTTTCAAATAAATTGTTCAGTAATAGTCAAGGGACTTTTGTGATCCAGGAATGAGTTTTCATGGGAAGAGATTGATTTCACCTCTCATCATTACACTGCTTACTCCTGCTTTAAAAAAAATCATGCAGAAGAACACAATACATAAGGCAAACCATGTATGCCATATACATGCCAGTCATATATGCCAGTCAGTAATGAGTAAAATTTGGATTAGTGGATCACGGGGTGGGGCAGATGCCAGAGACAGAGGGCCTGATACTTGGTCAATAGGGAATAATACTGCTTTGGCAATCCCCGTCCTTCAATATTTGTGCAAGTTTTTCTGCTGTTTGTGAGTTGTGATTCTGCTTGTAAATTACAGCCGTAGTGTACGTGGGAATAGTGCCATGAGAACAAGGAACAGGTTTCATATATATTTCAGGTTGAACATAAAATTCCTTATGGAAGATTAGGGGAGGATATTATAAACCTGCAAGTGAGAGATGAGGTAAGGACATTCTATACCTGTCAAACTCTACAGCATCATTTCCGTGGACCCATTTCATAAGTGTTGTGTATCTTCTATTCCCATTGATCTGTTAAAAGGGCTTAGCACTTCATAGTATTGCATTGATTATTTATTTATTTATTTATTACATCAACTGCACAGATATTTCTTTCCTGGCTTGTTCTCTCTTCCCAAATGTCTCTGTTCGTGCTTTTAATTTTTGTATCCATCACTTGCATACTTGGCAAACTTATGCCCTTAATTATGCAGGATTGAAGTCTCCAAGATCATTGAGTACCATGTATTGCTCACATTTGTGAAGGGCAGAGAGCATACAGGTTTCCCTCACTTTATGTGGGTTCTGTATGTGCCAATTCGCTCTTATGCGATGACTCTTTTTATACTAAAAATCCGTTATATGCGAGGTAAATTCACTCTTATGCGATCGGTGTGGTGGAAACTGTGCGGGCCGGGGGCGGTCTGAGGCTTTCGGGGGCGGGCTGTGGCCAGCAGCCCTGGCACGTGGGTTGGGGAATTTGGCACGGAGGACTAGAATTAGGCATGGACGCGTAGCGGTTGATTAAAGATTATTTTACTTACACCGTAGATGGTCGTGGTGCAGGCAGGAAAAACTTTGCTTAAGTTGCAGTTACAAACGAAAAGAAAACTTGCATGAACAAGACCCGTAGAAAACTCGAGCCTCTTAAACCCGGACAGAGCTCTGGATACTACAATGAGAGTCCAAAAGGTGACTCTCCACGAGCACGCGTCAAGGGATCAGGCGGCGACGGGGAGAGGCTAGAGGTTGATCAGGCCCCTATATCCTTCTTAAGGCACACGCTGGGTTTGTTAAGCTCCACAGCGCGCTTAGAGTTCTTCACGAGATGTGAAGTCCTCCTTCTCCTCCTCCACGAGATGGTTGTGGAGTCCTCCTCCTCCAACTTGGGCGGAAACTGCTCAAGCCTCTTATACGGCTAGCAAGCCAATCGCTAGCCG
>NW_005842180.1:1057055-1057466 GCF_000455745.1 Alligator sinensis | reverse complement strand
GACGACATTCCCGATCACTAGATATTCTTGGCTCCATCAGGATACGCAGTCGTGACAACTGACGCAGAAGATTACTTATGGGTTGGTTAACCATTGGGTTAAGCAGAATCCGGAGGATAGCGATGTTCTTTCGCCCATAAACCTCAAGACAACTATCTATGCTGTGAATGGTCACTGGAATGGTTCCAGGATTTCGTAGATGACAGTGAGGCCATGGTCTTATTCGCTGGAGTGATGTCAGTCCTAGTGCACATGCTCTGGGGTTCCAGGCACAGTACGAGACTCCGATAATTGCTAGCATGAGTTGCTCTGCCGATATGTTCTGGCCGTCCATCATGCCATGCATGGACTTTTTAACCGATCAGTCCTGCAACAAGCGCTAGCAGTGGAATAGGCCAGTGAACGTTAAAA
>NW_005842180.1:1042872-1056417 GCF_000455745.1 Alligator sinensis | reverse complement strand
CTGGCGAGGGACACAGTGTCGAGGGGCCTAAACAGGACCCGTTCATTATTCATTATACACCCGAATGCTGCGGGGTGAAGATACACTTCCCTCTCTCTCTCGGGGCTCCGTCTTCAGAAGCTCCCTCTTCTCCCTTCAGCGAAAGGCGTCCGCTGATAAACCTCTCACCCATTTCGCCCGCCTGGTGGTAAGCGATATGCACCTCCAGTTTCCATGAAGTTCTCTACTTGGCGTTTTCCACTGCGCCAAGGGCAGTTCTTAACTAATTCTAGCTCCATCGTGCTTTTCCCGGATCCCATCCTCGTTGCCATGTGCAGGCCGGGGGCGGTCCGAGGCTTTCGGGGGTGTGCGGCAGGCTGTGGCCAGCAGCCCTGGCACATGGGTCGGGGAATTCGGCACGGTGGACTAGAATTAGGCACGGACGCGTAGCGGTTGATTAAAGATTATTTTACTTACACCGTAGATGGTCGCGGTGCAGGCAGGAAAAACTTCGCTTAAGTTGCAGTTACAAATGAAAAGAAAACTCGCACGAACAAGACCCGTAGAAAACTCGAGCCTCTTAACCCGGACAGAGCTCTGGATACCACAATGAGAGTCCAAAAGGTGACTCTCCACGAGCGCGCAGGGAAGGGTACGTCGAGGGATCAGGCGGCGACAGGGAGAGGCTAGAGGTTGATCAGGCCCCTATATCCTTCTTAAGGCACACGCTGGGTTTGTTAAGCTCCACAGCGCGCTTAGAGTTCTTCACGAGATGTGAAGTCCTCCTTCTCCTCCTCCACGAGATGGTTGTGGAGTCCTCCTCCTCCAACTTGGGCGGAAACTGCTCAAGCCTCTTATACGGCTAGCAAGCCAATCGCTAGCCGCCATGTGGGAATAATTTAGAAACAGCCAATAGTGGGACACAAATTTACATACAAATGGCGGGAACTCCTTTGCACCGGGGTTTTCTCTTTGCAACTGAGAATTGCACCATGCAAAGAAAGCTCCATGTGGCAGGAAATAATTCTGCAGTGCCGAAGCGCACACACAATCATACCCTTTGGGTCATGACAGAAGCCACAGTCAGCTGCTTTGTGTGGTACATTGTGGGAGTGACGTGCACCAGAATATGGTCTCCTGTGTGGATCTGTGCTCTTTGCTCATTGTCTGCGAGACGTGTTTCTGTAGTTGCCATCCCCATTATGGTAACATTCACCCACCACCCTGTGCTTGTGTGTACCGTCTGCTGTTGGCGAGTACCAAAATTGTCGTGTAAAAGTGGTAGAAATGTGTCTGGGGGTTGGTACAGTCAAGGTCTTGGAACGTATCCTTATTTGTTACATTGTAAAATGGGTTCCCTTTATGCCAATTTGAGTCATGCACCGTTTTTCAGGAACACGTGTACAGCATAAAGCGAGGGAAACCTGTATTTGTCCATTTGCATTTCATGTTTAGTTACATTAGCTTGGTATTGACTACCCTGTACACTGATGTAAACAGACGGGACTGAACTGACTGACACAAGAGTACCCTTCCAGTCTTATGTCCCCTGAAGAGATTGAGCTGTTTGGTGCAGTTCAGAGATGAGTGATGCATATGAGATCGGTACAGTCAGGATATCCAGGTGCATTCTCTTGGATAAGCTTTGTTGCTGAGGTCTTTGATGAAACCCAGCCAAAGGTTTAGCTGCTGCCTACAGGAGGAAGTAGGCAGCAATATTAGTACTTGCCATTTCTACTCTGTTACCTTAGTGAATGAGGTGTAGTTTGCTTTCATCGGTGAACTATGCCCATTTTCTGTTTTTGTCTTCTTGCTCTGCTCTCTACTGAATAGTTGGGTTTTATTAAATATTAATCCTTTGGAAGGAAACATTTTCAATATTATTTTTCTAAAGGATGCTTAAGCAGTAATCATGCAGCATAACAACAGCATTTAAAGAGTTATTGCAGGTTTTGCTTGTATTGTCACAGATATCTAATTTAAGGAGGGGATTTGAGTGGAGAATTTTAATGGTGCAGCTCACGGATGGTAGCCAGGAAGTCTGGATGTAACTTTTAGATTAGATAAACTTCTTTCCTATGCTATAAATTTAATCCTGGTTATTCATAACTTGACAAAATCTAATTTATTTTCATGATTTACTGTGCACACTTATGATGAATTGCATAGATGAAAGTATCCTTTAAAAAACGGGGGAGGGAGATGAGCCATTCTTGGGATACCTGCTCACACTCAGTGTCTTAACGGAGATTGATATAGTCAGGCTAGCTCAATGGCATGTTAACTTATAAGGGTCTTGTATTTCCAGTCTTGAAATCTGGATTAGAACAGAAGCTCAAATCTTTAGTCTGCCAGAGAGGTTGCATTTTTGGCATGACCAGTGCATGTCACTACCAGTGTGACTCATACATAGTATTTCTGGTGTAAAAATTATAGTGACTTCAAAGCATGTTTGTCTTTTGGATTTGTGTGAGCTGCTTATCAGGCCCAGAATGTGTTTCAGGCTTGGATGTTATTAAATTGAAGCACTATAAAAAGATTACTCAAATGCCCAGACACTGGCAGTGGAGATAATGATGTTCTCCAGCCTCCTAATGGAAAAAAGGCAAAGATTATGTAACTTATCTGTCTGATATTAAAATAATTCCAGCTTTTAAAAAAACAAGTTTGAAAAATGCCCTATGGACTTTATATTTAATAAGGACAAATGCATGTTTTGAGAGTAACATTTACAGAGTGTTGGAGTCCCAGGCTGTTTTTAGGGATGTTTAATATTATTATCCTGAGATCTAAAGGACTAGAAACTCATTACTTTGGAGCATTTTTAGCTGAAGCTCAAGGGATCCCTTCCCCCCGTTCTGAACCTTTGTTGGAAGAGAGAAGCCTGTTGTCTTAATTAGCCTTCTAACTAATCAAGGCATAAATGAAAGTGTACACAACTGAAGGATGATGCTTCTGTTTCAGATGTTCTTATTTATTTGTTCCTCCAAACTGGACGTGCACAGCAGAGTTATCAGTTTATAGAGGCAGACTTGTGTATGGTTTGGATGGAGGGGAATGGTGAGAGGCCTCCTATATGTAACTGGGCAATGGTTATAAGGTAGGCAAGGTTTTGGCTTCGGTATTTTAATATGATCTTAAGAAGCAGAATGTCAATATGTCACTGTTGTCTTTCAGTAGGTTGTTTTATTAGCAGTGTGATTTTGTGTAGCAGTTACATTTGCCATTTGTACTTGTGTGCTAGGAGTTTTTGACTTTCAAACACAATAGGAAAGCCTGTGGGACTTACCCTGAACCACACAGGAATATGGTCCCTATGGAGAAATGCATTAATTTCTGAATTCAAGGATTCTTTCTGATCAAGGTATGGAGGTTTGGATGGAGCCGGAGAAGGGATTGCTGCGTCATGGACCAGTGTACTACACTAGCTGTATGTCAGGATAAATTAACCTTCCTGGTTCTGCATGAATGACATAGATTTCAGAGACGTTAGGGCTGGAAGGGACCTCGGAAGATCATCGAGTCCAGCCCCCTGCCCCAGGGGCAGGAAATCAGCTGGGGTCCCAGCAAGATAAACATCCAATTTTCTCGTGAAGGCGTTCAGAGTAAGTGCTTGAACCACCTCCAATGGCAGGCTATTCCAGACCTTGGGGGCTCGGACAGTAAAGAAATTCTTCCTTATGTCCAGCCTGAAACAGTCTTGCAGGAGTTTATAACCGTTTGACCTTGTCATCCCTTGGGGGGTTCTGATGAATAATCATTCCCACAGATCCTGGTGAACACCCCTAATAAACTTATAGGTGGCCATCAGATCGCCCCTGAGCCTGCGCTTTTCCAGGCTGAAGAGTCCCATAGCTCTCACCCTGTCATCGTAAGGTCTGTTTTCCTGACCTCTGATCATGCGTGTGGCTCTTCTCTGGACTCTGAGAGAGAAGATTTCATTTAGAATTAAATAAATCTGAATTACAGAAGACATTCATTGAAAGATCAGTATTTGGCTTAAGTCTTCCAATTTTGGTTTTTCCTCGTAGTAAGAAATTTTCATAATTGAAATAAAAATATTAATTTGTGGTACGAAGGCATTCTTGTTATGGTTAAAATCAATCTCAGTCAATCATATCAAATTTAAAAAAATGTGAAAAAAGTTTTCTACATATGTCAAATAAGGCTGTGTGAAACAGCACCTTTCTGATTCGACTTCCGTTTCGACAATTCAATGCGACAGTGCTTCATTTAGTTTTGTTTAGTTTCAAAAGCGCTGTTCCGTTTCATTTTGTCAAAACCGTTTTGCTGTTTCAACGCTGTTTTGATGTTTTGCCCATAGGTTATTATGGGGAAGCATAAAATGAAGCAGGCTGGCAGATCAGGGCTACACACCCGCAGGAAGACTCCAGCACAGCCCCCACAGCCCTCCCAGGGGGTGCCAGTGGGCCCCCAATCTGCCTGCCAGCTGACAGGAGCCAGATGCTACCGCCTGGGGCCAGTGGAGCCGGGGCAGATCAGCTCGTGCAAGGATCCGCTGCCCCAATCTGAGTGATCCTCGGTTAGCTCGTCCCTGCACAAGCTGATCTGCCCTGGCCCCGTACCGAAGCTGACTCAAGGAAGGTGCGGGGCCGGGGGCAGATCAGCTTGTGCAGGGACCCTTCCCTGCCTCGGGATCGGGGCAGCAGGTCCCTGCACAAGCTGATCTGCCCTGGCCCTGCTGGCCCCAGTCTGTTATCTGGTAGGTAGATTGGGGGCCCACACCCCCAGGAGGACTCTAGCACAGCCCCTGCAGCCCTCCTGGGGGTGCAGGCGAGCCCCTGATCTGCCTGTCAGATGACAGGAGCCAGGTACTGCCACCTGGGACTGGCGGCATCAACAAACTTCCCAGTGCTGGTGCCAAGCGGTAGCACCCAGCTTCTCTCATCTGGCAGACAGATTGGGGCCCACAGTCCCGGGAGGACTCCGGCACAGCTCCTGCAGCCCTCCTGCGGGTGCAGGCGAGCCCCCAATCTGCCTGCCGGATGACAGAAGGCGGATGCTCCCGGCTGGGACCAGCGCTGAAGCCAGTAAGCCTGGCTTTGAAACTTGAAACATTTCAAAACTTTCAAAACATTTTGAATTCCTTTGTTTTGTTTCAAAGCTGTTTTGAAGGCTTTTGTTTCATTTTGATTTCACTGTTTCGAGCTTGAAACACATCGAAACAGCTTCAAAACGAAATGCCAGGCAAAATTTCGCACAGCCCTAATGCCAAACTGTATATAGATTTAAAATTTGTACATTTATTATACCTAGATTTGTGTATTCCTTACAGAATTGCATAAACTACAGTCATTTTGGTACAGATATGTACTGCTGAAAAGATACAATTTTTTTGTCTGTGTTCCATTAATATTCCATTGATGTTGGCAGTATCACATTTCATGTAAGTTGCAAAACTCAAGCAGCTTGGTTGGGCAGACAGGACGCTAAGCTGAAACTAGGAAAATCTGGTTTCTGTTTCTGCCTTTGCCACTGACCTTCTGTGTGAACTTGGATAAGTTACCCTCCCTTTTCTGTCTCTTCTCCCCTCCTGCCCCTCCACTCTTAACCCCTCTGTTAAACTGTTCTGGGCATGGAGTGTTTCTTATTTGTTTGTACAGTGCCTAGTACAATGGGGTATCTACACATTACTGTACTGTAAGCCAGACTGCCATGGGATATTTAATTATTAACAAGCAAATTTACTTTAAGAGGGATGTGGACAGCATCGAGAGGGTCCAGAGGAGGGCCACTCGCATGATCAAGGGACAGCAGGGCAGGTCCTATGGGGAAAGGTTACGGGACCTGAACCTGTTCAGCCTCCAGAAGAGAAGGCTGAGGGGGGATCTTGTGGCCTGGTATAAACTAGTCAGGGGGGATCAACAGGCACTGGGGGAGTCCCTGTTCCCCCGGGCGCCGCCAGGAGTGACCAGGAATAACGGTCACAAGCTGGCGGAGGGGTGGTTTAAGTTGGAGATCAGGAGGCGCTACTTCACGGTCAGGGCGGCTAGGGTCTGGAACCAGCTTCCAAGTGAGGTGGTGCAGGCTCCCACCCTGGGGGTTTTTAAGAGGAGGTTAGATGACCATCTTGCTGGGGTCGTTTGACCCTCCAGTACTCTTTCCTGCCATGGCAGGGGGTCAGACTAGATGACCTGCCCAGGTCCCTTCCGACCCTAGAAACTATGAAACTATGAAATGCGGTGTTAACTGTGTTATGATAAGATTCTAAATATAGTGGCATAATTTCCCCTGTGGTTTAAGTTAGAAACAGCCAGGTAGATCCTTCATCCATGTAAACTTCCAGGGATTCTTGAAGTTAGCGGAGCAATAACAACTTATATCTTCTGTGGATCTGCCTCACTTTGGCGTCTTAAACGTTGTGCGTTGTGGCTGTGCGCTGTTAAACTATTGCCATGTTCTTTCCCTTCATGCTTAAGTGAAAAAAGGATGTAATATAATATAATACAAATACTATGTTGTGCAAAACATCTTAAAATTATGTAGTTGTTTATAGTAAATGAACCTGGTTTTGAGGTTGAAGCAGGAATCATGTAGCTATTTGACAGAATCTTTTTTCTCTAACTTTGTTATTCAGTCACTCCTCTAACTGCCAAATACCTCTTCATTTTAGACTTTAACATTTTTAAATGCAGGTAAGCACATTGTCAGTGTTAGGTATTAATGTCAGAATAAATTATATTATTTGATATGCTGCAATTTCTTACAGTCGGTTACTTTTTCTTTTGAGTGTATGGCTTTGCAACCCTACTAATATTCTTTCAGTATTTTATGTGTAATATTTATTGCATACCATATTTTATGTATTACCACCACTAACCTCTGTAAAATTATGCCAACACTTCAACAGATGGTAGCTGTGCTTGATCGTAAATTGCTGGGATTTTGTTGGAGGACAGTGCTAGATTTCTGCTTTGCGTTATAGTATAGTCTTACAAGAAATAGCTATCTTGATGATAATTCAAATCAGGATTAAGAGGCACTGTTTTAAAGTTGGTAAGTTTTAGTATTCATAAGTTTATGGGTTTAATAATGAGGTGGACAACACATCTAAGCCCTGTTCTATCATAACCTCTCATTTGTGTTGCCACTTTTTAAAATCTATCCCCTAGAACTGAATTTTGAATTACAGTAATGCAGTCAAGGGTTATGATATCATGACCACATACTTTCATAATGACATCATAGTATGGGAACTTTACTTTGCAATGTGATGATGAAATGGTGAGTCCAAAATACTGTATTTACTCAAATCCAACATGAGGTGACCCCCTCCCATTCAGCATGGGGGGAAGCCCTTCACTTTCGATTCAAGTACAAGGTGGGGGAGGTGCAGTGACTGTGGCTCCAACTCTGACCCCATTATCTGGCCCCCCACCCCCACAGTGTGTGCTCCCCCTGTTCCCCACCCTGGTTTCCTACTGCCCTACCACCATTTGCCTTCCTGTTACAGTTCTGGCTCCATTTGGGGCCCTTTCCAGCATGGAGCATGTGCTGATTCCAGCCTCCATGTGGCCATACAACAATGGAAGGGGCAGGCCGGGAGGTGACACAAGTGGCATGGGGCAAAGCTCAGAGGGACACACAGGCACTAAGGGGGGCACAGCCTGAAATACCTGGGTTTGAGCCCTAGGGTGATTCAGGCAGAAAGGGAAGGAATGTATATCAGATCTTAGCTGCCCTGACTCCACAGCTCATATGGCACGTGTCCCTTTATATACTAGGTTGACTAGGGGTGGCTTTCAGCATAAATCTAGAGCAGTGATTCTCTGCCAATATTCTAGGGAATCTTGGGATGCCGCCAGACTCTTTGAAGGGTGCTGCAAAGTGTGAGGAGATTAGCTAAGTATATATATACTGCCTGAACAATCCCCACTGTCCAGCCTTTCTGCAGGGAGATAGGCACTATAATATCTGTCCCCCCTGCCATTTCTCTCTCCCCCACCACGCCTCTCCCCCCCCACACTTACCTGCTGGGGGGGGTGGTCTGTGTCTTCATCTGCATCTGCGTGTGTGTGTGTCTGTCCTCTGCCAGCCCAGCAGCAGCAGGCACGTGGCTTTTGGAGCAGCAGCAGCTGGGTGCAGAGTCCAGCCTGCAGCAGCAGCTGCTTCCGCCCCACTATTGCGGCTCCGTCCCACACTCTGCCCCGGCTATACAGCCCCTGCCCCAGCCCCACTCCCTCCCTCACAATGGGTGCCACTATTTGCCTCTCCCTCCCCCCTTAAAAACAAAAAAATATATAAAGGGGTACATAAGCTGAAACTGACATGGAAGGGATTACTTGTTAAAAGAGGTTGAAAACTGCTGCTCTATTGGATTGTGCAATGTAGAAAACTTACTTTTTTCTGACAAGCAGGCACACACACACAGACTGCCTTCTACAGACATAGTTTCTTAACTGTGTAAATATCAGTAATTATGCTTCTTTAGGAAAGTCCATACAATTGAGTCTCAATGCTTACTCCTTTTGCAAGTGAAAGAAATACGTTAATCGTTTTTCATGGATGAGCTATTCCCCTAATCCTGTGGAAATTGCTTTAACTTCCTGTATTTCTGTATTGTGGGTATGCTATGTGCTAAATCTATTTTCTTTTGATTTGAGTCAGAATAAAAGTCAGTAATTGATTCCAATCAAAATGGGTAATCATCATTCTAAATTCAGAATATTACATGACAGTACCCCTGAATAACAAGATTTCAGTTTTCATCAGAGTGATTGGTTAGCACATCTGTAGGTACTGCTGTCCCTGCTCAGTGAAAAGAACATCATAATAGTAATGTTGTGCATATTGGATCAAAACAAGTGCTGCAGTTTCTGTGAACAATCTTCAAAGGACTTATTTGAGACAGTATTTAGAACATTAATTCTGTCAGGAACATTTCAGCTTCATGGGGGTAAGGGCATATTTTACTGGAAGTTGTCACAACCCAAAGGATGTGATTTTTGTTTTTGTGTGCTTCGGCACTGCTAAATTGTTCCCACTAAATTATAGCTTCTTTGCACGGTGGAGTTTTCTGCTGCAAAAGAGAACCCCGGTGCAAGGGACGAATTTCCCGCCAATTTGAAGCTTTCTTTGCAGGGTGCATTTCTTTGTTGCAGCACAGAAATGCTCGTTGCAAAGAGTTCCCGCCATTTGTATGCTAATTCAAGCCCCAATTATTGGCCAGTTCTAAATTATTCACACGTGGCGGCTAGTGATTGGCTTGCTAGCCGTATAAAAGGCTTGAGTGGTTTCCGCGCAAGTTGGAGGACTCCACGAACACCAGGAGGAGGAGACTTCACACTGTGTGAAGATCTCTAAGCGCTGCGGATCCTTACGGACCCAGTGCATTTCAAGCAGGCAACGGAGGTCTGATCAACCTCTAGCCTCTCCCCGTCGTCGATCGCAGTCCAGACGTATCCCTTCCCGCGCGCAAGAGAACCGGACCCACGGAGCCTAGCAAACTTCGTGAGAGTCCTTGCCGGACGACCTCAGAGCTCTTCTACCCGGGTTCGAGTCCTGCAGGTTTATTTTCCCGTCGCCGAAACCCATTGCGACGTACCCTTGTATTTTGTATCTTCCCGTCGCCGAAATCCTTTGCGACGTACCCTCGTGCCCTGCAGGTTCAAGTTTTGTTTTGTTGTCTGTCTGTAACCGCAACTCAAGCAAGTTTTCCAGCCTACACCACTGCCATCTCGGTGTAAGTAAACAATCTTTTAAACTACCGCTAAGCGTTTGTGCCTAATTCCAGCTCGAAGGCCTTCCCTCTCCGACCCGGCGTGCCCAGGCTGCTGGCCACAGCCCGCGTGCAGCACGGAAAAGGGCTCGGGTCGCTCCCGGCCCGCACAGAAGTTTTGGTCCCATAAGAAATTAAGTGTATTTTCAGTCTATTTAAGCATTTCCTTCCAGTCTCTAGAATGGTATGATAAGAATCTAATGGATTTTGCATGATTTTTTAAAAAACTAAATCTAACCACACTGTAGCATAACGTTTATTGCAGCTTGTCTACCTCTCCTCCCCACTCCCCCACTGCCTCTTCTTGGTCTTAATTTTCAGATTAAACCATAATGGATTTCTATGAAAGAACTTTTTTTCTACAGAGAGATCAAAAAGAGATTTTAAAAGTTTTGGTTGTTGCCAGATGTTGAATCGTGTAGGAAGGCTCAGATCAAGTGTAGTATCACTTGGATGTGTCTTCATAAATATTAAATTTAATGCTGTAAATTCAGCAATCGCAATGCTTGGTCCAGGCAGAAGTCAGGACAGAGTGGCATCTTAGAGACTAACTGGTTCAAGGAAGCATAAGCATTTGTAGGTGACTATGATAATAACATCTATTTACACCTGCTATAGCATCTGATGCAGTAGGCTGTTGACTACAAAAACTTATACCTCTTGGAACCAGTTACTCTAAGGCAGGGGCAGGCAAAATACAACCCATGGACTGGTTCCAACCCACTAGGCCATTCTGTCCAACCTGTGGGGCCCCTAAAAAATTAGAAATATAATTATTATTTTCCCACGGCTGCCTGTCAAAGATGACAAGGTGCTAGTGGCAGCAGGATCCATGAGCAGCCAGCGGAAGGCAGCAGCAGCAAGGCCCACCCAGCCCCACCCTACCATCAACTCCTCAACCCTAACCCAGCTTCTGCCTAGCAGAGGCTTCTGGCCTGCCAACACTGAGGCTGTTCCCCTGCCCTCCCTCTGTCTGAAAGAGAAACTCAGATAAAAATGGGCGGAGGAGGGGAGGGATCTCAGGCACAGCAGGATCCAGCCTGTCCCAGCCAGCACCACGTGGTTCCCAGCTGGCTTCTGCTGTGCCTTGTGGTCCTGGCCCTGTAAACAGGAACTGCGCGCTGCCTGAGTGGCAGGCGGGGGTGGGGGTGGGGAGAGCAGTGGAGGCAGGTGGGAAAGGAAGGGAAATGGCAGGGGAAAGCAGTGGCAGCAGGTGGGGGGGGGGGAGTGGCAGTGGGCAGGAGCGTGGGGCCCCAGGGCCAGGGCCAGTAGCAGCAGGAGCCAGCTGGCAACTGCAGGGGCTGGGCTGTCTTCATTTGTGTTCTGTGGTTCCAGCATTGCAGTTGGGAACCGTGCGTTGGTGGGAGGTGCCTGGCCAGTCTGGCCGGCTCTTCCACACTGCATGGTTTCCAGCTGCAGCGCCGGGACCCATGCAGTATGGCACAGAGCTGGTGGGGCCTGTCCCAGTGGTGCTTGATTTCCACGCCATTGGGCTAGGCTGGGATGGGCCTGTCTGGCTCTGTGCAGGTCCTAGCATTGCAGCAGGGAACCTCATGGCATAGCATGGAGCCAGCCAGGCACCTACTGGCACCCTTTGGTTCCCGGCAGTGCGGCACTGAGCCAACCCGACCCAACCTGGCCCATCCCCTCCAGGCACCACACCATTCATGGCTGCAATGCTGGGACCCATGCAGCACGGCACAAAGCTGGCTGGAAGTTCCCTGCAGCATGTAATTCCCAGCTGTAACACCAGGAACTGCCCGAAGTCTGGCCTGATGGTGCACTAGTACCAGGAGCCATGGGGAGTCCCACGCCATCAGGCTGGACTGGCTCGCCAGATTCCTGGTACTCTAGCTGGGAGCCACATGTGGATGCACAGAGCCAGAGTCCCACAAGCCCCATCTTGCAGCCGGGAGCTGCGTGGTGCCCTCCCCCACGTCCACACAGATATAGCCCCTCACAAATCCCAGACCCACCCACCCACACACATAAATCCACAGCAACTCAAAAAACCCCATACCCACCCACCCATACCCCCTACACCTCTCCACATGCCCCCACATCCTCTCCCCCCCAATGTATGAGTAAGACTTCATTTTGAGCTATTATGCCATCACCTCTATATACACAAGAAACCGCATACAAATCAGGACAAAAATATTTTTGATATTAAGTTATAGTAGATGTGTGATTTTTTTTTTTTAATATACAATTTAGTTTTTTTGGTTGAAGATGGTAAGCCCCCTCTCAAAAGGAGTACTTCCATGGCAAGTGGAGGGACTTCTGGTCACAAAGTCCATGGGTTAGGGGCAGGACTTCTGGTCCCAAGATGGCTACCAGGAGGTGGAGCACCTGTTGAGGGGCAGGGCTACCTTTGCAGCCCTCGACAGCTCACCAAAACTTGTTAAGTGGCCCTCCAGCCAAGCTAATTGCCTGCCTCTGTTGTAAGGCTTCTCTTAGGCATTGCATTTATCATGAGATGAACATGTTAATCATGCAGTAAATTGCACTAAATACATGAAAATGGCAAACCAGCCACAAGGTTGCTCCACATTTAATGGGGAACATCTTTGTGGTTGGTTTGCATCACACTTTAATCTTAATGTGTGGCATGGAGGTCCCCAATTCGCAACTGCCCATGTCTTAGAACATGCAGCCAGCTGTACCTGTACCATTGACAAGCCTGAGGTGCATGCAGATAGCTACAGGTGCACCTTTTCAAGGTCTGAACAAGCAGGGAGCTCAACACTGGTAACTGGATTCCTGATGCAGGGCTTCTTCCTGTGTGACCTGGATCTTGAAAAGATGTGTCTACTTTACAGTGAGGTGATTGGGATCTGACTTTTATCCCTGATCTCCCAAACCACATATCCTGCCATGCATGTGTGGAATGGCACGACTTGCAATTTTTGGGATCAGATAAAATTTGTCAGATAGCAATCATGTGACTAAATATCTGCCAGGTCCCGAAGTGGTAGCCTGCCCTGCCTTCTGCTTGACTTCAGACTAGCCCAGATGCCTACCTATTTCTGATTTTAGGTCCAGCATTTAATTTTGTCTCTATTAAAATATATATATTCATTCTGATTCTGCATATAAGAAACAAACTGAAGGATAACGTAATGGGTGTAATGTTGTCATAATCCTACTAATATAATGGATTTATGTAGTATTTGGTATCCTGAAACTGCTTTTTTTTTTTAATGGTTTGTTCTCTGTCTCTCATTCTGTGTATAATAAAACCAAAAAAAACAAATCCAAGTTGGTGAAACATGATTCTTCCCCAACCATCTTGAAATGTTGCTTAACTTAAAATTGTTGGACTTGCAATAAACTATAAATGTTTTAATAATCAGGAAGGCCCCTTTGGTTCTGTTGTCTCATTCTTTCCCTGGGGCCATCAGGGAGCCTATGAGAAAACGGGTTATCTAATAATATATCAAAGCAAGTCCCTCAGCACTAGATTTTACTGAGTGAGTGACAGCTCTAGCATCATGCTTTTCTTATTAACTGGAGTTCACTTGGCTGTCTTTGGATAAAGTGTAGTTATACTCTGAAAACTGAATATAAAAATGACATTATGAGGTTTCCACATTTACTATGCTTGAGACTATTCCTAAATCAAAAGTGCTTATTTTATAAATCCGAGTGTGCAGATTTTTTTCTCTCTATGAACTTGGCGAACCCAATCTCTACTTTTGCAGTCAAACTGCTGGTATCTTTTCTTCTCATGTCTCATTATCAGAACTCCATTGACTGTAATAGATATTAAGGAAATCTACACATTTTAAATAGAAGTTCTGAGACATTAAGCTACTGTAAAATGG
>NW_005842180.1:1036508-1042841 GCF_000455745.1 Alligator sinensis | reverse complement strand
ATTCCTGCAATTTAGATAAAAATGCAAAAGATTCCTAGGAACCTTGGAATACTTTTTAGCCATTTATCATTTCTGCAAATTGTGATTTCAAAATTGCATTCCCAAGGATTTCCACTCAGAATTCAAACAGCTAGGTGCTAGGTGTGTCTAATCCAGTAAAATGATCCTCTGATTGAAGGTGAGAGAGAGACATTATTAAAAATTAACCTTATTAAAAGTGGAACCTAAATAGCAAATGGAAATTCTGACAGTTCAGGCAATTAGTCTAATTATCTAAGTCAGACTTGTCCAACTTTGGTGTAGTTGGAGAGCCCCCAGGTTGCACACTTTTTTCCCCCCTCCTCCCCCTAGTTGTGCAGCCACATACGACACCCTCCCCCTTCCCACAACATGGGCAGTTACTACCCCACTACATAGTAGTGAGAGAGGGGGCTACAGGGGTCCATGGGCTGCATGCTGGCCCTTGCAGGCTACCAATTGAACAGCCCTGATCCAAGTCAAGAATTAGCTATTTATTACAGAGAAACAGTATACAGACTTAAAACTGTTTTGAAGTAATGACAAACTTAGAAAACTACCATCGGTGCAATACATCTACAGTTTTAGGTGACTGAAAGGATTTAGTGTTTGGCTTTGGAGCACACTTTTTAAATACTGTATTTTAGTATAAGCGGGTGCATCTACACAAGATACTATTAGACTAATCTAATGTGTAGTCAGGTATTACTGTCTACATGTGCATGGCAATTACTGCTCAGCAGATTAGTCTAATGTACTGTTTTCTAGTACCTATAGATACAGGTACTAGAAATTGGTACATTAAACTAATGCACCAAAGCATGCCTGTAGATGCTGCCTAGGAGCAAAATTGCAGCAGGGAGCTGTAGCGGGTACAGAGAGCTGTCCTGGCTCAGTGGGACACTGCCTCCCAACCACATGGGGATCGGGACCCATGTTGGCTTTTGCTTTTTGCTATGCATGAGAAACATTTCGCTCATCATGTTTCCCTGCTCCATGAAGAACAGGAGAGGTCCCGATCTTCATGTGGCTAAGAGGTAGCTGCCCAGCAGCCAGGACAGCTCTTCTATGCCCTGTGGAGATCAGGACCAACCCCCATGCCCCCCACCAGCTCGGGGCAGGCATCCAGGGAAGCCTGGAGCTCCGCCTGGCTGCTGCAGGGCCACAGAGAAGGGCAGTAGCAGCCCTAGACTGAACTGCTTCTGATGGGCACAAGTTCAGATGTGTGTGGGGGCACAGTTTAATGTGCCTGAATTTTATGTGCAAAAAATTCAGGTGCATTAATTGCACATGTAGACACACCCATTATGTACTTTACTGTATATTTCTATATACATGGTCTGACTTATTCCATCTTTTCTTAAAAACAATTAGACTATATATACTTATATACTATATAATATATAGTATATAATATAGTATATAATATACTATAAGTAAGTGGGGAAGGTATTTGTGGCTTTTATATATATATATATATATATATATATATAATAAAAACAACCTAGAGTAACGTGCAGCAAAAATACAAATTCTGTAAGAATATTTGATCCAACAATGAAGTTAAGAGATATTTTCAAAAGTGATTAAGTTTGAGGGACTGACAAAAATTGAAATGAATTATTTGAACACTGAAAAGATGCAAAATCTCCAACGTTGTCATTAGAATCCCATTAAAAGTGTGGGTTTCAGTATTTTTTATACTGAGATCTTCTCTTTCTCTCCTATCCAGCTGTGTGTTCTAAGAAGGCTTCCCCTGCTATTTGATGGTATGGAAATAGAAGGTGGGTGCAAACATCCACTTGAGAAGCTTGGATTGAAAGGAAAGTGTCTGTAGTAAAATAGCTGAGAAATGATCTAAATGTCAGAATAGCCTAAATGGACATGTTTTACCTTCATTCTATACAGCAGGGCTGTCCAGCTGGTAGCCTGCAGGCTGCATATGGCCCCTGAGGGGTTAAACTGCTGCCCCGGGGCTCCTGGACCAAACCCCTGGCAGCTTCAGATGTTGCTGCTGCCACTGCCAGAGTCTCTGGGCTCTCTCTCCTTCCTTCAGCTTCTGCTTCCTGCCCCTGTTTCAGGGGCTGGTGCAGCACAGAGCAGATGAGAAAGCCTGCAGCCAAGGGGACTTACGGGACCCAGGGATTTCACACAGTGCAGGAGTGTGGCACAGTACAGCAAGGCAAGGCAGAGGAGAGGTGCCCTGCCACATGGTGATGTAGCAGTGCCAGGATGTAGTGGGGGTGCCTGCAAACATGCGCAGAAGTAGGACAGCCCTGCTATACAGGAAAGATCAGTATTGTACCTGATTGAACAGGATCCATCTAAAATTTAAATCTAAAAACGCAGAGAAAAATTGTAATGATGATCATACTTTACACTTAATAATGCTTTTCATTTCAGACTGAAATCACTTTAAAAGTCATAATTAATCTTGCAGTATTTTAAGGATTAGGTTCATCTCCATTTTTCAGATGGCAATAAATGAAGCACAGAGATGCTGAATGATTTAGCAAAGTAATTTACATTCTGTGTCAAGAAGCAGGAGACCCTGTGTTTCTTCATTCTTAATCCTACGTTTTAACATTAACAGCAATACAAACTATTTTCCTCAGCCCTTCTAGTTCGAGTCATCTTTCTTTCCCTTCCTGCATAACTGAGAGACAGCCAACAGATTGTGAGACAGGAAAGATTGTGATATCAAAAGAATTGCAAAGTAGGAGACAAAAAAAAGAAACATAAGTCAATGAGAAGTAAATTAATGCACCATATTTGATTCATTGGAGCATTGTTGCAATTCTATCATCATAATATAAAAATATTTATGTTGTTAAATGACGAGAATAATAAATCCCAATTTGTTAATCATATGTTACTACATATGCTGCCAGAAATCTTATTAGCCAATCTGATAACTCAATTCTTGTTGCTTAGTTTGGCATTGCAAAGGAGAGTGCATCTTATCTGGGCAGGAATATCTAGACAATTAGCAATTATGGAAATTACGCTGAAAAAACAACCTAAGTGATTTTTAAAAACATTCGTTAATAGAAAATTGAGTTCAGAACTTCTTACATCTTAAACATGTTGCTGCAAATTCTAGTCTGATTTAATAGTATTGATTGTAATGGAGCTTGGAAGCATGGTGGTTTAGATATTTGTGGGAATGGAAAAACATTTTCTGATTTGCAGGATTCTTTGATAGTGACTCCTGTTTAGTATGTTTAAAGAAGTGTTAGCAAAACTGTTACACAGAATAATAGAATTGTTGCTATGAAAATGTGTTTACCTTTGGCGTAGTCAATTTACTTTGTTATTTTGTTCCCAAATCTGAACATTAGTTCATCTCTAAAATACCAGAACCTGATTTTAAATGACTAAAATAACCGTAAACTCCTGGTCATCTGCTACCCAGTTGATCCCGTCTTTCCAAATCTTAGGCTGTTGAGGCAGATTTAGAAGCATGTGGGGAAGAAGGGCAGGAGCAGTCCTGGATTGGAGCAGGACAGAAAAATAGCAGGTGCCTTCAAAATCTTTAGGCACAGGTAACATCAGCAGACTGCATTTGACAATGTGCATCTGAGCATTCTTATCCTTCTCATGATTTTTGGTGCCCCAATGTGTCCCTTGTCTTTTGCAACTTCATTACCACCTGCCCCATTCTCCCTGGCTCACTACTCCTGTATGTTCTCCCAAGTCTCTATCAGCTGTTCCTCTGCTCTTTAATTAATCAAAAACACTGCCTTTCTGATTGCCTTACCTGTCCTCTCAGAATATGTTGCAGAAACACCAAAGTGCAGCTTCCATGATGTGAAGTAGCCATTACTGATCACTTCGTTAGTATATGTGAGTCTTCTCAAAACTTTATTTTTGGTATTGAAGCCACGATCCTGCAAGATGCTTAGTGTTCTCAGCAGCAGTTTACATTTTTTAAAACTAAATCATAGAATCGGAATAATAGGAAGTTAAGGTTGGAAGGGACCTCAGGAGGTCATCTAGTCCAACCCCCTGCTCAGAGCAGGACCCTCCCCAACTAGATCATCTCAGACAAAGCTTTTGTCTACCTGGGTCTCAAAACCCTCCAAGGATGGAGAGTTCACACCCTCCCGGGGTAGCCTGTTCCAGTGCTTTACTACCCTCCTCATGAGAAAATATCTAACTTAAATGTCCTTTGCTGCAACTTGAGACCATTGCTTGTTCTGTTGTCAGTCACTGAGAACAATCTCACTCTATCCTCTTTGGAACCACTGTTCAGGTAATTGAAAGTTGCTATTAAATTCCCTCTTGGTCCATACCGTAGCAAGGAGGGGGTGAGAGGGGTGACCACCCTGGGTGCTGAAGTAAAGGGGTGCCAACAGGCAATGCCCAGCTGCGGCGGGGCACAAGACGGAGCTGTGAGTGGCTTGTTTGCGGGGGCATGGGGATAGGGTGTCTCCTGCCACTATGTGCACTCCCAGGCAAGCATGGGGCAGGGGGGACGTGCGCCCTCCAGATCTGTGCACAGGGCAAGGGTGGGCTGCTGCTGCGGGCTTGCTCCGGGTACCAAACTTCCTTGCTATGGTACTGCTCTCAGCTTTCTCTTGTCCAGATTAAATAAGCTCCATTCCCTCAGCCTCTCCTCATAAGTTGTGTGCCCTATCCCCCTAACTATTTTAACTGTCCTCCATTGGACTCTCTCTAATTTGTCCACATCCTTTCGGTAGGGGGCCCAAAACTGGACAAAATACTCTAGACGTGGCCTTAGCAGCACCAAATAAAGGGGAAGAATAATTTCTTTCAGTCTGCTGGCAGTGTTTCTACTAATGCAGCCCCAGCATACTGTTAGCCTTCTTGGCAACAAGGGCACACTGTTGGCTCATATTCAGCTTCTTGTCCACTGTAACCCCCAGGTCCTTTTCTGCAGAGCTGCTGCTTAGCCAGTTGGTCCTAAGCCTGTATCAGTGTGTGGGATTGTTCCAACCTAAGTGCAGAACTTTGCACTTGTTTTTATTGAACCTCAGGAGATATCTTTTGGTCCAGTCCACTAATTTGTTGAGGTCTCTCTGAATCCTAGCCCTACCCTCCAGTGTATCTACTATTCCCCCCAGCTTCGTGTCATCTGCAAATTTACCGAGGGTGCAGTCCATCCCATCTTCCAAGCTGTTGTTGAAGATACTGAACAAAACCAGCCCCAGAACCAATCCCTCGGGCATTCCACTTGATACCAGCTGCCAACTAGACATCGAGCCATTCATTACCCTTTAAGCTCAGCAATCCAGCCAGTCTTCTGTCCACCTTACTGTCTATTCATTCAACTTGTAGTTCCGTAGCTTGCTTGTGCAAATGTTGTGGGAGACTGATTTTGGCAAGGTTTTTCATACAAGGTATATCATGTTCACTGCTGTCCCCACACTCACAGAACCAGATATCTCATCATAAAAGTCTATCAGGTTCGTCATGCATGACTTACCGTTGGTGAATACTTGCTGACTGTTCCTGATCACCTTTTTTTCCTCCAAGTGCTTAGAAATGCATTCCTTAAGGACCCGTTCCATGATTTTTTCCAGGGACTGTGGTGAGGCTTACTGGTCTGTAGTTCCCTGGATCCTTCTTTCCTTTCTTAAAGATGGGCACTATATTGCCCTTTTCCAATCATCTGGGACCTCTCTCAATCACCATGAGTTTTCAGAGATAATGGCCAGCAGTCTGCAATCACATCAGCCAACTCCCTCAGCACCCTCCCTCTGGTGCATCGTGTCCAGCCCCATGGCTTATACACGTCCAGCTTTTCTAAATAGCCCCTAACCTGTTCTTTCACCACTGTTGGCTGCTCACTTCCTCTCCAAACTGTGCTGCCCAGTGCAGTAGTCTGAGAGCTGACTTTGCCTGTGAAGACAGAGGTGAAAAAGGCATTGAGCACTTCAGCCTTTTCCTCATCATCTGTCGCTAAGTTGCTTCCCCCATTCAGTAAAGGACCCACACTTTCCCTGATCTTCCTCTTACTGCTGACAAACTTGTAGAAACCCTTCTTGTTACCCTTCACGTCCCTTGCTAGCTGCAACTGCAGTTGTGGTTTAGCCTTCCTGATTTCATCCCTGTATGCCTGAACAATACTCTTATTCTCCTCCCTAGTAGTTTGCCCAAGCTTCCATTTCTTGTAAGCTTCCTTTTTGTGTTTTAGCTCACTGAAGAGTTCCCTGCTAAGCCAAGCTGGTCTTGTGCCATACTTGCTAGTCTTCCTGAGCATTGGGACATTTTGTATCTGCACCCTTAGTAAGGTTTTGCGGGTTTTTTTAAGTACAACCAGCTCTCCTGGACTCTTTCACCTTAGTGGTG
>NW_005842180.1:1018262-1036477 GCF_000455745.1 Alligator sinensis | reverse complement strand
GGTCTCAGTTCCCTGAGTTAGTCAGTCTACTTTTCTGAAGTCCAGATTCCTTACTCTGCTGCTCTCCTTCTTTCCTTTCCTCAGGATCCTGAATTCAGTCATCTTTTCACTGCTGGCCAAGTTGCCAGCCACTTCTACATAGCTTGTAGAAGTGCACGACTCTACCTTGCAGGGTCAAACGGTATCTTGTAATCTTTTGTCAATACTGAATCTGCTATATCTGCCGCAACAGAGGTCCTACCGAGATGAAAACAATAGTTAAGTGATTGTGTACGACACGAACAGTCGAAAATTAAATAAGTGCAATAATTACATTTTAGACTTTTTTATGTGAACAAAAATGCAGGTTAGCATGTCTGTCAAATTGTATAATCAGTCCTTTTATTATTTGAGTGGTGTTAATCAGTTCAAAAGAACTGAAACATATAGAAATGACAGTTGAAGGGAAGGGAGAAGAGTTGGACAGAAATGAAGAATTTCTCATTTATTCAGTGGTGCCCAGAGTTGTTAGATTTCCCCTATTGATCCAAAGGCTCACATTTATCTGGGTACTTTCTGTATGGCTTCCCTCCACAAACTTCATTCTCTGCACGTAGAGACCTGTGAGTTGGTTGCTCTAGACTGTGCGAGAAATGCGAGGTTGGAACTGATTGGAAACTTGGGACGTATTCTTCAGAAATGCTTTGACAAAAAATTCTTCTTTTGTTTTTGTTGAAACTTTCTGCAGTAAATGTCAACTTTTTGGCAAGCTGTTGAAAGTCTTTGTTGGTTTTGGGTTTTCCAATAAGTACTGATATTTTCTACATAAAGTGGAGAACTTTATTTTGGGAAAAACTGTTTTGTCAAAAGCCCAATTTTTTTTTATTGAATAGCATGTCAAATGAAAATGGTTGACTGCACTATAAGCAGAGGGAGAGCCTTCTCTGGGGAAATCCATTTTGAGTGGAGTTTTCAACTCAATGTTGCAACTTAACAGTGAGGTTTCTAACAATGGAAATGACTTCCAAAATATGGTTTCCTTAACACCCAGGGGGAATAATGCTATGGATAGAGTAGACTGGGGCAATATGATTGACATTATTCCTCTAGTCATAGGATGTCAAAGTCATCTAGCCCTGCTGGCTGGCTGAGCATCCCTGAGCTGGTCTGCAGGCTGGAGTGGGACTGACCCCCTGTGGAGTGGTCGTGGTGCTGGGTCCAGCCTCTGCACCACATGTAGCACGTGCCATCCCCCCAGGGCCAGCACAGGGCATGTGCTGCTTTCAGGCTGGACCCAGCACTGCATGTGACATATGGGGTCTGCGGTGCTGGCTGCATGTGGTGCCCTGGACTGACTTCCTGTTTGCAGCATGCACAGTGTGGGGTCCAGCCTGCATGTAGCATGTGGTGCTGAGGCCAACACATCAAGTTGGTTTAGCCTGAATCTGGCCCTCGGCCTGTATGTTTGACATCCCTGCTTCAGCCATAGTCCTGGCCTGTGGATTGGTTGGAAACTATGTTCTCTGTGAGGGGTCTATGAGGCTGGAATTTTAGAGGAATGCCCAGCATTGGCAATGCATAGGGGGTGTACACAGGTGCACATGCACCCCCTGAGATCAGCCTTGCACGCCCTGGAAGCTCTAGCCGTGCCATTGGCTCAGCAATCGGCCACTGGGGAACCTCCCTCCCCGCCCCCCCGTCAACAATTGACTGCTGCTCCCCCCGGGCCAGTGATTGGCTTCTGGGAGACCCACCCTCCCACCCCATCAGCAATCTGGTGCCCCCTCAGACTCAGGAGGCACCACTTGTGCATGGTGCCCAATGCTGTTGGACCAACTATAATGACATGACTTAGAGAGTGCCTCCTGCTCACAAACGCTGAAGTGCTGAGTTGCAGTGGGACTTGTTTTCACTTTCCAAACACGCTAAAAAAAATAACATGCCTTGGTTGGTTATTATGGCACAGCGGAGTGCTTTCTTCCAACAGCTCGGAGTGCTGAAGGTATTGGGTCGAGTTCAATTTTATTGAAATTCTAGTGTGTCCAGCTCTAGTATTTTTCAAATTGATGCTTTCTCAGATCAGATGTTGAGTAATTATTCTGCTGAACTATTAGAAAAGGAAAATATTGAAGAGATGTTATTAAGGGCTTTCAACTATCTTCTCTGATAAAGAAACCTGACTGTTTCAGAACTTGCTGCAAGACCTTCTTACCCCTCCTATATGGTAAACTTCTACACACTGGAACAATGGAAACTAGAGCTTGAGCTGTCAGATGGTAATGAATTTTGGTCACTGCTGATAAAATTGAATTTCAGCCAGTGACCCTTCATTCCCTGACCCCCTTCCAGGCTTATGCCAGTTTAAAGGAAGGAAATATATTCATGGATTGAACAAAATGAAGGAATTTTATCTCTGTTTTTTAAAGGTTCTCTAGCAAAATTAATCCTAATTTGTTATAACATCAAAAATGGCATTGTAAAGTAACATAGTTTGGTCCAGTCCCCTATCTGCTACTGTCTGCTCTGGCATTTTAATAAAAATTGCAAAAAGCAGCTGAGCTGGATAAGTTGAGACCTTTTTGACCAGAGAGAGTCATTGACATTTTGGCAGCGATAGCTCATTAGCAATATTAACCAAGGGTTTTGCTTTCAGCAGAACCGCATTTCATGCATTAAATTTTATATACAGAAAGATAAAGACCTTGCAGCTCCTAATTAGCAAATGTAATAAATGGTACACAGTTTATGGTTGTACATCAGGAACATTAATTACAGTTACAAAGTCGCTGCATTTAATAATTTAATTTGTCAGTATCAATCAAAAAAACCTTGCTGATGATAAGACAGGACATATTTACAAGCCTAGGGAAAACATTGTTTCTCATTGTGCTAAATTAAGAAGGGTGCCAAGAACAGATTATGGTATGGCCAGGTTCTGGGTATTTAGTTTTCTTCTTTTTTTCCTTAATCCTGTAAGTAAGTAACATTTGCTCAAGATACGTGTATAGTAAATAGTACATACGATCAGACACTATTTTCTTTTTCATTTTGACTACTTTTTCTGTTTTTGCCAAACCAGTTGTTTAAGTGTGTACCCAGGGCAACTGACAGCTACAACTTCTGCTACTCTGCTGAGGTGGCTGTATCTGTGTGTTACGTCCTTTAAAGGTCAAATTTCTTTTAGCTGAAATTCATGACTAAAAATAGTTCAGCAGTAACGTTACTTGTTCAGTAGATGTCGGCAACAAAAATATTGATTGACTTAGCAACAGGTTAAGCAGGATCATGTGGTTTTTGTATCATTTAACTAGATTGTGTTTTATCATCGTTTTCCTCTGGGATAGCGACCTCTTTCTCCATCCTCTTGTACCTCACTTTTTTAAAAATGAAATCTAACTTATTCCTATCTTGTACCTCACTTTTTTTAAAATGGAATCTAACCTATTCCTATCCTTCCCTGTCTAATTACACGTTGCAATGGGAATTTGTTTCCTGTTTGTTTATAGCTTAGCCCTAATAACAATACACTAATATGTGGATGCGGCAGTACTCTTACTAACGTCCTTTCAGGTCTCTGTCATGCTCTGCCAGAGAGACCTCTAATTTTTAGTAAGCGTCATGGCAAACACTCTGAAGCGCTGTGGGTTGCAGCAACACCCTAACATGATGACTACTAAATCATAGGGTAATTAAATTAACTTTAAGTTCACTAGACAGTAGCTTCCAGGAATCTGCAGCGCATAGGCAGCTGCCACAAATGAAAAATGGGCAGGTATGGATGCAAAAACGCCTGGGTGTCAGTCCACAGTTCTCACTGTTGTATTGCTATCATACAGCACAGAGGATAGCTGGGAATGAAACTAAGGCTGGGAGGAGCTCAGATTAAAAATAAGTAATTGGCAATCCCAAGAATATTTAATGTGCTCTCTGAAAGAGTGATAAAGTTACAAGAGGTTGAGGGCAAGAGTGTGGCCAGAAGATTAGCTTCAAGGACAAATATAAGACATGAAAATGGTTTCTAGTGTATGAAGCAGACTCTAAAACGTTACACACTAACATATGAGAGTAGTTAGTAAAGAGCTTTGCTAAGGTTGATCCACCCCTTGCATAAGATTTCTTGCATAGTTGCTATATGAAAACTCAAGTTAGAAACAGAAATTTTCAAATGTCATCCTATGTCTGTTAAACACTGCTGCAGTTTTTTACGTAGCATTTTCAGCATTAACTGGACTGGTGCAAAATGAAACACGATTTTGCCCATTGTTAAAGCTTTTGTTTGTGGAGAGGGAAGGGCAAACAGAATTGTAAATTAGAAAGAAGCAAACCATTTTTACAGTTCTGACCTAGTCTCATTTCTTTAACCTGTTTACTCAAGCAACAGGTTGTATTTTAGTTCACAAAAAATAATAGACAAATATTCTTCCCTTTTATGTGGACAAACCCAGTCACAATGGAATCATGTTCTTTTGCTGAGAGGAAAATGGGCCTGCTTTCATAAACCTCTTTAAGAGGAACAAATTTGTTCAACTGGGCTGGAACACATGCAAAAATTATGCATTTTTTGAGGCTGGGGAAGGTTTATATTTTGTAAATTTGGGTTCCAAATGACAACGTAAATGATCTATTACATAGTTTTATGGTCAGACAGCTGCTGCTCATGAGCAAGAAAGTCAAGGGAATTACATATCCTCCAGCCATCTAAAGTTGCAGTCCTGTCAACTATTATTCATGGCAAATAGCTTTCAAGAGTTATGGTCAGGATATTTAGATCTTTTTAAAATGTACAAGATTGTTGGCATGAATTTCAGTCTAGGTCAAGCAAGACCCTATCAGACCCTACATTCCAAATGGCTAATTGTTTTAAAAGGAAGAGCATATGTGCGTGCAGTTTGAACCAAGGGTGGAAGGAGGGGACTTTATGATTCCTCTCTGCCCAGACTTAATCTCATCTGCCTATTTACCCACCTCAAAGAGATACTCTGAGATTTAATTAGTTAATATTTGTACAGTACTTACAAATGTGAAATGCTGCAGATGTGTTGTGTTGTTATAATCATTAGCCTCTTTAATTTCACTAAGCATAAATTCCATTTGTAAAAGAGAGCCACTTAATAAAAGTCTTTTAATATTCTGATAAAGAATTTGCTGATAGAGACAATCATTGCTTTTTGCTGAAATTATTAGAGTTGCAGAATCATGCAGTTAAGATTAAGAGTAGGGCTGGTGCTCTGTGCTCAGTCAGGATCTGGGTTCCATTTTCCCATTGCTCTTGCACAATTGATTTGAACCTCCATGAGTCGCATCATTTGTTTCTCATAAACTGTTGGTCAATAATGTTCTAGCTCTGTATTTGTCCTGTTGTAGTTTTAATGACTTTCTCTACAATCCTTTTGGCTCATGGAAGGTTTTTACTTCAGGACTTTTATCTGTCTCTTTAAACTCCCCCTCCCCACTCTTTTTAAAATTCTGAATCTTAAAAAAAAAAAAAAAAATTAGCTGGTTTGCAGAATATCAGGCTCTCCTTGCTCCTGTGTGTTTTCTTCAATCATTGAATGATGGAGTTTAGAAGGATTTTTTTAATTTATTTCTTCTACTGTTTTGCTATTTCTGTGTGCCTTTACATGATTGTGTCTTTGGCAAGGTTCTAGGACAGAGGATATTGTGTCAGCAGTTTTTAAAATGTTTGAAAAATATCAGTCTCAAGGGTTGGGATTTTTTTAATCATAAGAAATATCATTTTCATGGTCTGAGGTTTTGTGTGTCTGTGTGTGCTTTTTTCACAAGGCACATGTTATCTAAGCACTATAGAAATCTGTCCAAAAGTACTTAGACACCTTGGTGGTGAGTATGGTATTATGAACTTAGAACAGATTCGTTAAATGCACACAAATGTATGTCCTTTTGAGGAATGATCATTTGACCTGTTAAATGAAGCTGCTATTTTTAAATAGTATTAATAATCTAAAACCCAGTTACCTAGCAGCTGATTGAAAGACTTCAGTATTTTGAAAACCATATTGTCTGTGACTCATAAAGCAAAATTTCATATTCTTGAAAATCCAGACAGATCAGTGTTCCAAACAAATGTCCCTCTGACATCAGCTGAATACGGTATAGTTACTAGACAGGGTAAGAAAGATGGTAATAATGAGTCTCAGCCCTTATCTCTGCTGCGAAAGGTGTGAGACAATGGAGACTGCTTATACGGATACCTAGGGTGGAAAGAAAATGCATTCCTGTTTAACACATTCATTGATGAACTAGGCCTACTTTTCAGAGGATACTGTACAAAGACCATTGACATTACTTATTGTTGAATAGATTTGGTTTTCATGTTTTTTAATCCTTCCATAAAAATAAAATTTCTATTTTATTACATAAAACAATATTACTTAATACTTTAAAGGCGGCTCTTAGAGGATCTGACACCTTTTTTCAGTACCAAATTTCCTTTAAAATTTAGAAGTGTTGATACATAATAAATATAATCATTACATTTAAAGTTCATTCTGTTTTATTCATATTTCACTCATGGTTGCATCATGCTTTCCTTTGGTTTGAAAGAGCATATGATGTAATTGATTCAGGTCATAAACTTGCTGCTTGGCAGGTTCGGTATCTTTACATATTCAGGGGTTAAGTGGGCTTCACACTCTTAATGACTCATCTCCTAAAGAATGAGAGAGAAGGGTTTGACTTAAGGATAAATCATCCTGTCACAGAGAGGGGGTATTTTCAATGGAGGTGAACCCTGTGGAAAAAGAAAAATGAGAATGCTAAATTCATTTCCTATAAACTGGCCTGATCTAATCTTTGGTAATCAGCTAAGGGGGTTTCAGGGTCTAATTTATAAGGAAAGAGAAATGAGAATTCTCCGTTTGGTTGTTTGTGTAATTAATTCTCTTTCGCATCAATCACACTTAAATGCACTAGTCTAGGGGTAGCCAACCTGCAGCACAGGTGCCACATGGGCAGCTGCTGTGCATGCCATGTGGCAGATCAAGGAGGCGGTAAAGAGCAGCAGCAGATCAGCAGGGGAAAAGGATTGGGATGGCAATCTCAGGGTATAGTGCTTAATTTGTGGCACATCTGCTAAAAAGGTTGGCCACCACTGCTCTAAATAGGTTGACCACCCATCCCTAATTAGGTGGGACATTTCCAAAATGTGAACATCAAGTCCCAGTCCCGGGCTGAATGACTCTGGGGCAGCATTTGCCCCAGATTCCCAATATCATGCAGCGATCTGGGTTTTCCATTTGCTGTGGAAATGGCAGGTTTCCTGTTGCAGGTTGGCAGAGTTCCAGCCTGCAAGGGGCTGCTTAGGGCTGGGGGGAGTGGGACATGGGAGGCAGGCCATGTGCACACATGCATGTGGCCAGGAACACAGCCCCGGGCAGCAGTGGAGACCTGCCTGCAAGTAAGTTGGGGGGGGGGAGCATAAGGACACTGGGGGGGCAGGGCCTTCCCTGGGGGGGGGTGTGAATTGAGGTGACCACCCCGGGCCCCGCACTTTGGGGGCCCCGCAGAGCTGGGCGGAGCAGCCACGGAGACACTGCGCTGCCGCTGGCTTCACATCTGGCTACTCAACAGCACACTTCCCGCCCCGCCGCTGGCCACCTGCAGTGCGCAGCCTGCATTCTTCCTCACCCTCCACGGGCTCCACTTGGCTCTGCTCTGGCCATGCCACCTGGGAAGGGGGCAGGGGAGATTTGCATGTGTCCTGCCTTTCCATTTTGAAAATGTGGTCAGCCTAGCTCTGATCTTAGCATGTGATTGATCCCTAAAGTTTCAGTGGATAGTATCCTCAAAATAAACCTTTTCTATAAATCTGCTGAAGGGGTGCGTGTGTGTGCTCCAAAGCTCCTGACAACTTGGAGGGTTTTATATCTGCTATTTCTTCTTTTTAAGGTATTGTTTCTGTAATTAATTGGTTATTACAGTCTGTCTCAAGTATTACTTTAAAAAATAGCGTGGCGATAATTTATGACATCCATTTTAAGATAACCCTGTTAACAGGTCTTTCCAAAAATTCCTTTATTGCCCAGAAATGATTTGCTTTTAATACTTACTCTAGGGGTTCCTTTTATTGTACTTTTATAGCCGTCTTTTGTTATTATTTCAGCAAAGGTATTCATTTTGGGACAGGTTCTATGTGTCTGCTTTTTTTTTTTTTTAAATGATATTTCTACTATGTATTAGAATGCAACAGAGAAAAAAACCTTAACATGAAATTATCTCATCTCAAGACTGCATCCTGATGTGTTCTTCCATCAGCCTTTTTTTAAGTAGTTCAAAGATAAAATAGCTGTACGTGAAAAAATTCTAGTTCTTAAGGCAATATTTCCCCAAAATTGTGCATTTATATCCCACTGTAGGAAACTCATCTTCATCAACCCCATGCTTCAGTAAATGCCCCCACTTCTCTTTCACTCCCTCCTTCAGGTGCCACTGCCACTTCCTTTGCCTCTGCTTCTCTGTGCATCTGATTTGCTAGGGGTGGGGGCAAGCAGCAGCAGTGGCTGAAGTAGGGAGGGCACAAGAGAATTGGCAGTGAAGGAAGTGGCAGCAACTAATATGTGGGATGCAGGAGTAGCTGCATCTCACACCACTGGTGTCCCCCTAGTTCCCACATGCCCCCTTATAAACCTTTTCACACACCCTCAAGAGGGGTGTGTCACGGGATGGGGTCTGCAGGATGGCCATGATCTCCAAGGCCCCCTTACCATGACAAGTTGGCTCAATGGGCACCCTCTAGTCTCGCCCACCACATCTTTGATGGTATGATTAATGGGGAGGCTGCCTTTAAGTTCTCTTGGATACGGTCTTGATTGATTCTCTGGACCCCATGGGTTTCCAGACCTCTGGTGGGTTCTGCTCCGAAATAGATGTCACAACGGGTGTTTTGGGGCACCCTTGCCTTATGGGCTATGCGTGGCTCCAACCACCCCTTTACCATGCCCCAAGCCTCACAGATGGTACTGACATTGTTTGATCTGGTCCTTGTTGTAATTTGCCCCCCTTGTCCTCCCTGGGCTCTCCGCAGCCCTGTCTCACTCTGCGCCTCACTGGTGCTTGGGGTTTGTGCGCTCCAAATGCTATGCCCTCTCTGACGCCAGGGTCCCCACACTGCCATGGGCCCACTATGAGGCCTCCTCCGTCCCCTAATAGCCTCACCCAAACCACTGGTCTTATACAACAGTAAACAAAACACAAGCCCCTGGGCTGTAACATAAATTCAAGCTGCCCGGCTATAACATCGTTCAGACCCTACTGGGGAATGCTCTGTTCCTCAACAGTATCAGAAGCTGCTCCTGCAGTCAGGCCTCTCCCCCCTTTGCTTGCTCTGGGAGAGCTCCTTCCCCCTTGGCTGCTGGCAGGGAACTGCTTTCATGGTCTCAGCCCTGGGGTTTATATGGGAGCCAGGCCCTGCCCCTTCCGGTCAGCTGACCGCTGGCAGGTGTGAGCCACTAGCTCGTCCTGGCTGCCCTGGTAACCAGCAGCTGGGGCTTCCAACTCACTGCCAGGGCTCTTCCCCTGGCAGGTTCAGCTTTTTAAAGGAGCAGGGCACCTTAGTGCCCTGCGACAGTGTGCCCCACAGTGTTGCTTTAAGCACTCTGTTCTTCCACTCTGATACCCTGATCCTTCCCTGTGTTGACATGTCCTCATGTCAACTTTCATGAGGCAAATTTCATTAGTACACTCCTTTCTTTTGTGTGAAGATCACTAATTAAAACATTAGGTATATGGGCAAATGAACAAATTAGGGTCAATTAGAAGTGTGTGGGGCTTTCTGCAGAAATCAATATCCTAAGGTCACTTCCAAGACCAAGCCTCAAGGAGTTCTACTAGTAACCAGCCAGATGATTTCTTTTTTCAATACAAGCCACTGTTGATTCCATTTAGCCAGTTTCTTACTCATCTCATATTTCTTGTAATAATAATCCATCTAATCTTCAGTTTTAATTAATTTCCGTGTGGTACAAAATGAAATGCTTTACTTTTCAGACCAGATGGATTAGGTCTACTGCATTTCTCATGTCTGAAAACCAGTTATCCTATCAAAGAATGATATCAGGTTAGATATAAGCATGACCTACCTTTGGTAAATCTGTGTTTAATTTTATCCCATTTTCCATTTAACTCCCTTTGAAATTTGTTCTAAAACCTTGTCTGCTATTGAGGTCAGACTAACAGGCTAGCAGTAGCCTGGATTAATTTATTTTCCCCTTAAAAAAAAAAGTATGTGTATTTTCTGTTTTCCAGTCAAGTAGTATCCTCCTTGCTTGATACATTTATTAAATTCCTGGAGCTACAGTTTCATGTACCAGTTGTTTCAGAATTCAAGGAAGAAAATTATCAGAACAGCCCTCCTTCTGTCTCCCTCCCCCAGATTTAGATTCTTATAAGTTTTGTATCTACCTCAGATGTTCTTGTTTCCATACTCTCCTTCCTATTAGCCATCCTGCTTTTGTTCTGTGTCCAACATCATCTTCCTTATCAAAAACTGAATCAAAATATTCATTTAATTTTTGGACTATACCTAGATTTTCCTTGATTTCTAACCTGTCCCCACCCACTTTGCCACCCCATATATACCATATCTTTCCTTGTTCTCCTTTTAGTTTTATACAACTACTAAAGCTTTTGTTTATTTGTTTTAGTTCTCTTTGTAAAGTCTTGTTGTTCATTCCTAATATATTTTCTAAAGTGATAATTCATTCAAATAGATCTGAAGCACTTGCTTTACAAGTTTTTTCCTTCCGCTTTCTTGGGATAAAAAAATGTGGAAAGTTTTGTAGCTTCGCCTTAAATTCCAAGTCTCTCTTGCATTCAGGTCCTTGATCTTTTCAGTCAAGTCCATTTTAGTAACTAGTTTCTGTAATTTCTCAAAATGTGCCATTTTGAATTCAAGGATCTTGATTACAGACCAGTTATTGCTTATCCTACCATTTTAATTTAATCTGATTCCATTTATGATCCCTTGATCCAGTGTCATTTTTCAACAGTTAGTTCTTCTATAATGTCATCATTACTTACCAAAACCAAGTGTGAAATAGCATTCCTTCTTGTTGTTTCTGTGACTGTTTGGTGAAGAAAACTGCCGGCTAATTTATTTTAACAAACATCTATTTTTCAGTCTGTATCTGGGAATTTAGTTTCTCATAATGAAATAGTTTCAGTTGTTCTTCTCCCACCTCCCATTCTTCTTAATTCTATTTCCCACCTGCATACTCCTTCTATTTTAGTACTTTTTTCTTGTCTTCCTAACCTGCTGTGTACCTTTTCCCGATTTCCATATCCTTCTTAATCTAATTTTTCTCTTCCTGTGAATTAAAACATGACATGGAGATTACACACGTTTCTCCCAGGCTTCTCTTCTCAGATTTTGAAACAGAAACTGTAACTTGCTATGCTTTTCCATATCTGACCAAAATATGTATTCAAATTTGCATTACAGCAAAATGTGCTCATTTTTTAAAAGTGTGTCTTGTTTCATAACATCGTTTTGGTTTGTTTTAAGGAATCTGGCTTGCTTTTGTGTAAGAAATGTCAACTACCAATAGTGTCTTTATTCCTTCAGTCAGCTGGCTATTTGTATAAATCAGAAAAGACCTGTCCTCAGACAAAATGCATTCTCTATTAAGGATGCACCGATAGAGACTTTCTGGGCTAATACCAATGGCTGATTATTAACGAGCCTTATTGGCCAATACTGATCTGATTGCTGATATGCAGCCCAGAAGCTTGGAGAGCAGTGTCCAGCTGGTAAGCCTTGGGATGGAAGGGGCATTGAGGGGGCAGATCAAGGCCCCCGTGGTAAGGGTAAGGGTGGGGGTGGGGCTGGGGCAGGAGCCTGCGCTGCCCAGCTGGGGCAGGGGGAGGAGTGGGACAGAGCAGCAAGAGGCTCGTCCAGGAGGGGTACAGGGAGGCAGGGCAGGTCCCACCACTACACGCACCCCTGGGGGAGCCATAGAGGGCGTGACCCCGATCTGTGCATGGGTTGAGGGTGGGCTGCCATTGCAGGTTAGTGCCAGGGACGGCACTGTGCTCTTTCTGGTGGGGGAGTTGGGCCAGGGCTACACTCAGGTTGGATGGCAGTGGCACTAGAGTGAGGGAGTGTTATGGGGGGGTTACAGCCACCCAAAAATTTGCTGCCAGCCCAGTCCCCCCACCAGGAAGAGCCTGGCACTGCCCTCAGCCTGTAAAGGCAGCCTGGCTTCACCCCGCACACAAACTGGGGGGCACACGCCCTCCATGGCTCCACTGGTGGTGTGTGTAGTGTCAAGATCCTCCCCTCCCCACATCCCCCAGACAAGCCACTTGTTGCTCCATCCCATGCCCCACCCCGGCTGGGTAGTGCCTGCCCCAGCCCCAGCACCAGCCCCACTCTCTCCCAAGTCCCTCACCGCAGGGGCCTTGATCTGCTGCCTCCCATGCCCCTTCCTTCCCCCTTCCTTCCCCCAACAGACTTACCAGCCAGACACTGCTCTGCAAGCTGCCGGGCTGGCCGTGTGCATGCTGCAGCTGCACACGTGCATGCAACCTGCATCAGTCACATCAGTCACATCAGCCAAAAAAACCCAATTGCTGATAATGTCAATTTTCCTTTTATCAGTCCTGATACAATATGGACTGATGTATTCTCTATAGCAAGAAGTAGCAATACGGACAGTGTGAAAACATTTTGAATTATTTTGATGAACATGAATATTACTGTATTTTCTCTTTCTTTGTATTGTTACTTACTAGGTGGTTCATTTCTCTCTTTGGACAGAGAACTGGGTAGGCAGGAGACACATCAGTGAGTATGAATGAACCATTGAGGATTGTTGCCCTACGAACTGATTTACTTGAAAGATGCACAAAAAGACCAGTGACTACTAGACCCTAATTTTTAATAGCAAGTTAAGGGAAGCAGAACATATGTAAGCAGTGTAACTAGATGAAGTGTTGGCAGCCAATAATTGTAACTTGTTTCCCAGTACAGGGACAGAGGTGGAATCCTGGACACGGGCAAGTAATGCTGCCAGTATGGATTTGTTTGTGTGAACTTTGTTTTTTCCATTCTATACTACATTCTAAATACTAAATTCTGGTTAATTAATAAATTTTATTGCGGGGTTTTTTTTAAAATGCTGTCCTGTGTCACCGCAAAACCTGTTTTTATGGCTCCTAAGGCAGATGATTCTCGTGCCCAAGTAGAGCTTCGGAAACAGTGGTGGTCAAGCTAATGACCCAGTCTTCATGTAGTAGATCCACAGAGCCCATTCCTGCATAAAAAACAAAGTGGGATCCTTGCAGTATCTCCTTGCATCAAATAGGAATGCTATGGCTGTACGGTTAGAAGTATGCTCTCTCTGTGGAACATAAGAGAATTTTCATACCGTTGCCTGAGTGTAACAAATAAATTTGGTAGAATAATAATAAGCCATTATTATTACTGTTATTGTTGTTGTTATGTTTAATATGCAAAAATACTTTCTTAACTCAAAAGACTTTTTACTTGCTTGATTAGTATGGGTGGGTGAGGAAATAATTTTTGAATGTTTATTAATATATATTTATAAATATGCATAATTGCAAACTGTTCCAGGTAAGAGATTCATAAATAGCTTCATCATGTACATACTTTATTAGTTTCTCATCCTGCAGTGAGTTGTGTGTGTGTGTGCGTGCACATGCATGTGTGTATAGTCTCAGTAATTTCAGGGGTTGAGCTTTGTTGCAGTCCGGGCCTTCCCTTATTAATTTGCATTTTAAGCTGTAGCAAACAGAAGTGGGCTGGGGAGTGACTGGAGCATCAGTCTCAGTACCAACCCTGGGAAGCTCAGTAATAGCAGCAGCTGCACTTCTGGACTGGCCACTGCTCTGCTGCCAGCAGCAAGCCAGTAATGCTACCCTATGCACCGCTGCTGCCCAGGGCACTCAGGCATTTTGTTATGCTTCTGTTAAAAAGTTTTCATTGCCATGCAAATTCCCATTCTATCAAATATTTTGTTGCTGATTTGCAATGATCCATGGCATGATGCTGATTTGGTTTGACAGTCAGAGACTGGACTGTTAAGGAGTGTTAAGAAAAAAGAGGCTAACTTCTTTGTAGGTCACAGTGAGTAATTCCTTCAAAGCTTTACAAGTTGTTCTACAGATTTTTCCATCCAAGTACAAATAAAGTATTCTGTTTTGTGGGATTTTAAAAGTTCATTTTTCTTGGCAGAATCAAATTCATACTTTTTTTGTGGAATGCATTTGAAGTTGTGGTAGAAAATTATAAAGTGAAACCAAAGTCTGTGTCCTTGTAAATTACTCATACTCTTAACTTGTTTGAGATTAATTTTAACAGACTAATTTGAGATATTTAGGGTCCAGTGCTGTGCTGATCACCCTTATTTCCTGCTAAGGTAAAGGTCCATTTGGAAACTTGCTTCCTTACAGTAGTGTGGTCTTAATTACCAGTTCAAAACATGATTTAACATGGGCTATAAAACTAGAGTCAAATTCTAGATTCTTTTGTAAGCACATGGTGTGTAAAGCTGAGCAGAATGCCCACTTGAAATCAATGGAAATTAATTTCAGTAGGCTTTAAGTCAGGCCCATTGTAAAGGAAATAATGTTATCACTTCAAAATCCCAGATCCTGCAGACATTCTTTCTGTATAGTCTTAAGCGTCTCTGGAGCGTCATTGATTTTAATGGGTCTTTGAATTAAACTATTTAAGATTAAGGCCTTAGGGCCAGGTTCACAGTGGTGTTTAAGTGCTTGACTTCTATTTACTGTATTGATTTCAGTGGTAAATTAGGCACCTAAATACCTTTGTGCATTGAGGTGTAACTTCCTATTTCTTAAGAAATTTCACTAGATAATTTAACTAATAAAGACTTGATCATGAGACACCATACAGTCGGATTGTTCCGTAAAACCATTCAGTGATATAAATGCCTAACTATTAGTAGCTGTGTTCAGTTATACATTATGCGAGTGTGTATGTATTTTGGGTGGTCCAGTGGATATCAATACGAATGAAATGCTTAATGTGTAGAATTTTCTTGCTGCTGCTTGCTTAGCTTCTCTAATCTTGGTGATGTTGAGGTCAGTTCTGGTGCGCCTGCATCTATACTCAGAGTCTGCTTGCATTTAAAAGGATTGCTAGATTTTTAAATTGGCAGATGTCTATAATGAAGATCTGGTTTATCCTGTGAAGTGGTTCTTTGCCATTATAGTTTAAACTCAATGCCCAAACAGATTACAGCAGGGGCGTCAAATGTACAGACCATGGGCTGAATCTAGCCCACAGAGCTGTCCTTTGGCTTGCAAGGCTCCTAGAGGGGCTGGGAATTTGGGGGCTGGGACCACTGCTAAAGTCCAGTGTACAGAGCTCTGCTAGGGAGACATGTCATCGGGAGGGCAAGGTGTGGATGAGGGTGTGAGCAACAGCTTCATTAACCCCTGCTGTGGCATCTGGATCCATGCTGTGGTTTTTGCCAGCATAGATGTGTTGATGAGGGGTGTTGTTTTTTTCCTTCTCTTAACTCTCATAGCTATGCCAACAGCATTTTTTTTAATGAAGACCGAGCCTCAGGAAAGATTTCCATTTAATTTCATGGGCATTCTTTTGAATAGGAATTGGAATACACTCTGACTGCTTTTTGAGAGTGCAATGTTAGAGAAAAGTGTACAGGTCAGTAGTATCACATAACAAACCCAGTAAAAGCAAGTTCAGTCAGCTTCTGCAAGAAATTCACTGTATGCTTTTTCTTCTCCTCTTTCTGTAAATTATGCCATGTTTCCTGCATGTACTTTTCTGGAGATTGGATCTGCTATAAAGACTTAGTCTGTGCCAAATTCAGATCTCTTTTGATCTTTGAAGATGTATATTTAGAATACCTTTCAGCACCTAGAAAAGTATGTGAAGAAAGATTGATCATAAGTGTTTGAGGAGAATGATTGCAAACAGACTGCCGGATACTTTAAAGGCTTAACCCATCTCTCACCTTTTTCTCACACATCTATTCATATGCATGCTACATTAGAAAATGTTTTTCTCTTAACAGTAAACAAGGAAAAATATATAAGCTTTAGAGAGAATTGTATAAAATAGTCCTACAAACAGACCCAGTATACTTGAAAAAAGTTGTTACCAGAGCAGCAGGGTGCCTCCTTGTATATTGGAGTGTCTGTGGTTGGTTCCAGCCTAGTGAACAGAAATTTCCTGATGCTTTGAAGTGTGGCAACCCTATCATATTTTCACTCTCTCAGAGCCTCTTGTCACTCATTTCAGAGTTCACTTCATACCTCTTACAGGAAAACTCATTTGAGTAGATTCTCTGGAATCTTTCAGCATGGGCATTTCTTATATATCACAAAGCCATGGTTCCACAAAGCCTGGCCCAAACCCTCTTGCGAACCTCTGCGGCAAAGTTAAGCATAGTTTCATTTGCTTGTCCCTTCCAAGCCAGTCCATTTGAATCTGTTGAGCCAGTGTCAGTGCTAGAAGGCAACAGTTACACTGTCCTAATTGCTCAGCATAACAGGAACATGTAGATAAATCAAGGTTGTTTCATAAAACAAAAGAACCTCTTTAGCTATCCTCCATGTCACAGTCAAAAAACAAAGCACAAGGGAAAATGCAAACCAAAACAATTCATATCCTAGTTATGGTTTAAGTATTGGTGCACTCTTGCTCTTACTTTTTATTCTTACCCTGATTTTAAATAATAAAGTGTAGGTACCTGCCCATTCAGGATTTAAAGAAACTACATACAGTTCTGAAGCAGGCATATTTCTACATGGAAATCCAGAGCTGCTTATTCAAATCCCTTCAAGTGAAGGGAAATTTCTTCTACTTCTATATTTACTTTTGTAGGGTGTTTGGTTGTAGCCGTGTTAGTCTAAGGACATGGGCAGGTAAGGTTCTTTGGTTAGATGTGATACCTTTTATTAGACCAACTAAGTACTTAGAACAAAGTTCTTTGCAAGCTTTTGAATACAAATACCCTTCTTCAGCCTGAAGAAAAGGACTTGTGCCTGAAAGCTCACAAAGAACTTTGTTCCAATTGGAGTTCCAGTTGGAGTCTAGAAGGTCATCATATTTTCATAAAATCTGAATCATTTTGAGTTGGAACAAAGTTCTTTGCAAACTATCTGTTACAAGTACCATTTTTTCAGATGTACAGACACCAGGACAAAAACATTCCAAGATCAGGCTCATATACTACTACAAAGAATGGTGTAATTCTGCTCTCATAACTGTTGCCAAAGAATCTGTTGTTGCAAAATATGAAACCATCTGCTTTAGATACGCTGTAGCTTGCTTGGTGGCAACCTTAATATATTTAACTGGAACTCTAGCATATTATTGTGATGTTTAAACAAAGGTGATTGCAGTCATCTAATTTATCTTCAGCTAAAACTGTTTAACTTAACAAAGAAAAAAACATAAAGGAGATACAGTACAGATGTTCCTTTCAGAATTATGCAGATTTTACGAAAATATAATGACCTTCTAGACTCCAACTGACTTAGTTTAGACTACTCTGATGTGGTTACAACTACTGCCATTCAGAAACTGGGTGCTTGCTTGGCTGAACTAATCCCTGTCTGGAGGACATTTCTGAGGTTTAGAAGTTAATGGAATGAGTAACTTTATTCTTTACTATGCAATGTGTAGTGTATTAATTTCCTGGAAAGAAAACTGGCAGGCGGGTTGGACAGCCATTGTCCATTCAAGCACTGTTTTTAGAATACCTTCTTGATGATGAGTTCACCTACAAAAATACTGCTTTGTAGCTTGTTCTCTTGAAAATAAATTGTGATATAAGACATTTCATGGGGAAAATTACTCTTAATATTTTTTTCATCTGGAAGATTTCCATTGCAATTAGGAAGTCGATAGTATAATGTTACAGACTTTGAGTACTCTGCCCAAAAATTAAGCAATACAAATAACCTAATTTTTCATACTTCTCTGTCTGATTGAGTTGCTTCACACTTCAAGTGAATTGGGGAACATTTCTACTTACTGTGGGGGTAGTATTTTTTCACACATTGGTCCAATATCAGATCAGCACCAATATAAAGAAAATTGAGTATTGTCGCAGGGCACCATAAGTGCCTGCACCTAGGGAGTAGAAACTGCCAGGGAGAGAGAGCCCTGGCAGGACATAACGAGCCCAGATGAGGGTTGCCAGGGTAACGAGCACAGCTGCGGGTTGCCGGGGCAACTAAGGAGAGCCAGCTGC
>NW_005842180.1:1017339-1017794 GCF_000455745.1 Alligator sinensis | reverse complement strand
GGGACAACGAGCCCCAGGGAGGGGGCAATATTACTAAGAAGCCCAGTGCGGGCGCGATGAGCCCCAGAAGGGGGACTATTAAGAAGCCCAAGGTGGGCACGGCAAGCCCCGAGGAGGGGGAGCGCCCTATTGAGAAGCCCAAGGCGGGTGTAGCGAGCATGGCCGTAAGGGCGCGATGAGCCCCAGAAGGGGGACTATTAAGAAGCCCAAGGTGGGCACGGCAAGCCCCGAGGAGGGGGAGCGCCCTATTGAGAAGCCCAAGGCGGGTGTAGCGAGCATGGCCGTAAGCTAGTGCGGCAACAGCCCTCAGATAGGGGCAGGGTGCTGCGGTGGACCCCAACGGAAGGGGTTAGTAGTACGACGCCCCAGGAGAAAGGCGAGGTGCTGCGGTGGTCCCCGGAGAAAGGGGATAGCAGTGCGGTGAGCCGGGATCGGAGAGGGGAGGCGTGCGGGTG
>NW_005842180.1:1016370-1017133 GCF_000455745.1 Alligator sinensis | reverse complement strand
TACGGGGACCGAGATCCCAGCTAACCGTGCCCAGGGAGTCGTAGGCAGCCTCCCAACTATACATAAACAGCAAAGACGTGGCGGGCGAGAATTTGAGGGTGCCCTTGGGCCGACTTGGCACGGTGAGAGGGCCGTAAGGAGATCATGGCCCTCCTGGCGGAACCCGCCGTGACAAGTATATTGGAAATTGGCCTGATGTGGCCGATAAATAGCCTATGCATGCGGACAGTCACAGTACACCACGTAGGTGGCAAGAAGTGCAGCCCAGCAGCATGGAGAGCTGCGTGCAGCTGGTAAGTCTGTTGTGGTAGAAGGGGAGTTGGGGGGGAAGATCAAGGCCCCTGTGGTGAGGGAGGGAGTGGGGCTGGGGCAGGCGCTGCCCGGGGCGGGGTGCAAGAGGGAGCCGTGGCTCATCTGGGGGCGCAGGGGGGGAGGCAGCTCCCACTGCTGCATGCACCCCGGGAGGACATGGGGGAGGGGGGGGTGCCCTCAGATCTACATAGGGTGAGGCCAGGCAGGCTGCAGCTGCAGGATGGGGCCAGGGCTGCACTGGGTTCTTCCCAGTGGAGGCTGGGTCAGGCTGCACTTGGATTGGGGTGGGTGGTGGCTCTGGGAAGGGGGTTGGGGAACTAAGGTGAATTTTGTGGTGGCTGCAGTTCGTGTCCATCCCACGCCGCCTTCCCCGCCCCCCACCCCACCCCGTAGCTCCCTCCCAGCACCACCACCCCCACCCACCTCGCGCACAACCCCGCCCAGCCCCCAC
>NW_005842180.1:1011815-1016340 GCF_000455745.1 Alligator sinensis | reverse complement strand
GCTCCATCCTGTGCACTGCCCCGCCGTGGCTGGCCAACACCTGTCCCAGCACCACTCCCTCCTTTTACCATGGGGGCCCTGATCTGTCCCCCCACTCCCCTTCCACCACAACAGACTTACCAACTGCATGAAGCTCTCCATGCTACCAGGCTGCATATCAGAAATCAGATCGGTATAAGCCCCCAAAATCTCTTATCGGTACACCCCTAAGTACTACCCCCACAATAAATAGAAATGTTGCCCCAATATAGATAGATAGATAGATAGATCTCAAATTCAGTGAGCTGGGTTTTGTTACCTAATAAATGTCCATCTATTAGCAGTTAAGGTCCATGCTTTGTTCTGGCTATAACAAGGCTCTAGTAGTAAAAGTCCATTTATTAGTAATTGCTGTTATTTTTTTCATTGTTATACATCAAAATTATATATAGCACTTGACAATGACAAAGATAAAAATGCAATCCTATCCTGAGGCATTAAACATCTAACAAAGATCTTATAAGCTGAATGGACAAAACAGCTACATAGTAAAATTAGAATTCTTAGCTTCTTAATGGCGATAGATTGATGTTGTAGCTGTGATGGTACAGGTGTTATGTGAGAGACAAGGATTTTTTGGGGGTGATACCTTTTATTGGATCAGCTGCACGATTGAGATTTAAAGTTAGACATGCTTTTGAATGCAGGGAATTCTGACTTAAGTGGTTGACACTTCTGTGTCCCCATACCCTGAGCTGGATCCAGCTTGCCAAGAGTCCCATGGTCTTGCTGGGTGCCCCATTTGAATTTAACACCCCTGGTCTAAATCATTCCGGATGAGTATTTGTTTAATCTGCTCTTAAAAACATCCACAATCTATCTAGGAAATCACCACTAGTTCTTAACTACCCTCGTTGTTTTAAAAAAAAAATAAAAAAAAAATCCTAATATCCAGCCTAAATATCCCTTGGTACAATTTCAGACCATTGTTTTTTGTCCTGTCCCCTGTGACCACAGAGTAGCTTATCACCATCATCTTCATAACCATTCATGTATTTGAAGACTCTTGTTATCCAACTCCTCTTAAGCCTTCTTTTCTCCAGAATAAATAATACAAGTTCTTCCAACCTTTCCTTGCAAATCATGTTTCATGGACCTCTTGTTGCTCACTACCGAACTGTTTCCTAATTTGTCTATGCTGTTTTTGAAGTGCAGTGCCTCAAATTGGATGCAGTACTCCAGGTGAGGCATCACCAATTCCAAATAGAGTGGAAGAATCACTTGTTTAACCATTTTGTCAGCATACTTTCTTTCTTACAGATGACTTGGAATATAACTCACCACATACACTTTTTACATACTACACATAATTTATATATTCAACCAACCAAGAGAAGCAACAAAATAGTCTCTTTCCAAAAACACGAGCAGTTAAAATTAGATGCTCTTTTTAATGTCCTGATTTCTTCAAACCCTTTTCAGTGTTAAAATGCTGCAAAATAGAGGAAGTTATTGGAGAGAAACTGCACTTTTAGTTCCCATGTCAGTAAAACTTACTGGAGTACTGATGACTTTTTTTTCTCTTGCCCATTTACATTTCTGTTCCTGGTGGGAAAAGAGGTCAGATTAGTTAATCAGATAAAATACTGTAAAGTAATTCATTGTATCTAGCATTAATTCTGGACTGTGGTTTAGCTCTTAGAGAAGTGCTATTAAAAACGGTAGAGGTAGACATTATCACTATCATATTACAGCAGGGGCTGTCAGTGTTCTTGGGCAGTGCGCCAAAAACACCCACAACCTCAGCTTGTAAGATGGTGATGTGCCAGGGGCAGACAATGGGGAAGCCACAAGGGACCTGATCCTTGTTGTGACAGTGCAGCCCCGGCCCCTTGCCTATCATCTGCCCCAAAGGTGTACGTACCAAGCAAAATGCCTTCATGTGCCATGCTCTGGCACCTGTGCCAGGGGTTGCCTACCCGTGGATTACAGCTTCCTTACCTTCAACTGGGTGACAACTGGTCTTGGACGTGGAAGAGACAGTTGAGCAGAGCAATGTGCTTTAACATACTTAACTATGATTTCTCTTTTAATATACTTAACTCCGAGTTAAGTATACACAAAGGTGGTACATCTTGTGTCGTTTAGAAAGCAGAATCGCTGAAGGATAATGTAAATGTTGAGTAAATCCCTGTTTGAGGGTTTATTCATCTCCATCAGAACTTACTTTCAGGTCTCTTGATTTTTCTATCCAGTTATGGTCCTTGAGCTTTTCTGTTATTAGATTAGGCATTTATTCCTCCAGCACAAACTGTAAAAATGAGCTAGTAGAAAAATAGATATTTTACATCTACTTGATTGAAGAGCTGTTTCAGGGAAATACCCCAATGAATGCCCTAAATATCACTGGGTGAAAATAGATATCACCAAATGAAGCAGATCAGCTCTTCCAGGATATGTTCCAGAACAATGGATCCACTTAATTCGGTGAAATGCATGTCATCTGTTTTCCTGCCCATTGATCCCCTGGGACAGTAGACAATGTGTCACCTGTCCCGCTCCTTGCAGAGATGTGGCCCAGGGAATCTCCAAGGCATGTCTCTCTAGGTGGGGGAAAAAACTGGTTCTGATGCATTCCCGGGGTTGAGACCAACAGTCAGCTGATTGATGGCCCCAGTTGGGACTATACTGGAGTGTTGGCTGACCCCTGGGGAATCCCAGATGGGGGAACCCAGGTGGATGCTGCTGGACCTTGAAGGGCCTGATCTTGCATGCCCCACGAATGGGAAATGTCTAATTCCAGTAGACATGGGAATACCCCTGGGCACGCAGGATTGAGTCGCAGAAATACCTGCCTAGAAAAATGATGGCTGGGGAGTGTAGGCAGCTTTGGCCTGCCCACTCTCTGCCGTCATAAGTCAAATGGACATCTTCCACAGTAGAGCAGCACAAATTGATACCACATATGTTACAGCCACACATTTTCATAGATTTCATAGACATTCAGGCTGGAATGGACCCCAAAGGATCATCGAGTCCAGCCCGCTGCTCCAAGGGCAGGAAGTCAGCAGGGATCATAGAATCGCAGCAAGATAAACATCCAAATGTGTCTTGAAGGTGTTCAAAGTGGGTGCTTGAACCATCTCCGGCAGCAGCCTATTCCAAACCTTGGGAGCTTGGACAGTAAAGAAGTTCTTCCTTATGTCCAACCTGAATCGGTCGCGGCGGAGTTTGTCACCATTTGATCTTGTCATCCCTTGGGGTGCTCTGGTGAACAGACATTCCCCCAGATCCTGGTGAACACCCCTGATAAACTTATAGGCGGCCATCAGATCACCCCTGAGCCTGTGCTCTTCCAGGCTGAAGAGTCCCATGGCTTTCAGCCTCTCATCATAAGGTCTGTTTCCCTGACCTCTGAGCATGCGCGTGGCTCTCCTCTGGACTCTCTCAAGGTTCTCTGCATCCTTTTTGAATTGTGGGGCCCAAAACTGGATGCAGTATTCCAGCTGCGGCCTCACCAAGGCCAAATACAAGGGGAGAATGATGTCCTGGGATTTGCTTGAGAAGCATCTATCGATGCAAGCCAGCGTTTTGGTGCCTTTATTAGCCACAGCATCGCATTGCAGGCTCATGTTCATCTTGTGGTCATTGATGACCCCAAGTCTCTTTCTTCCGTAGTGCTAGCCAGTGTAGCACTGCTGAGCCTGTAAGGATGCTACAGGTTTTTCCTCCCAAGGTGGAGAACCTTGCATTTTTCAGTGTTAAACACCATCAGGTTCTTGTCCACCCATTTGCTGAGCCTGTCCAGGTCAGCCTGGATCGCCCCCCTGTCTTCAGGTGTGGATGCTTTGCCCCAAAGTTTGGTGTCATCGGCAAATTTGGCCAGTCCACTTCTGACTCCAATGTCCGCATCATTAATGAAGATGTTGAACCATATGGATCCAAGGACAGAGCCTTGGGGGACCCCACTGGTCACAGGGCACCATGATGATTGACTTCCGTCAGTTACTACCCTCTAGGTCTGACCACGGAGCCAACTTCCCAGCCAGCGGATCGTGGTGGAACCAAGGCCACAATTGGCCAGTTTCGCCAAGAGGTGATCATGGGATACCAGATCAAAGGCTTTTTTGAAGTCAAGATATATGACATCAATCTCTTCTCCCTTGTCCATCTGATAGGTCAGCTGGTCGTAGAAGGAAATGAGTTTGGTCAAGCAAGACCTACCCGCAACAAACCCGTGCTGGCTATCCCTCAGGATGTTGGCATCAGCCAGTCCATTAAGGATGGCCTCTTTAATAAACTTTTCTAAGATCTTCCCCGGGATAAAAGTCAGACTGATGGGTCTATAGTTTGCCAGATCAACTTTCGTCCCTTTCTTGAAGATGGGCACCACATTGGTCTTTTTTCAGTCTTCAGGCACTACACCAGAGTGCCAGGAGTTCTCAAAGATCCGTACCAGAAGCTGGGCTATGATGCTAGCCAGCTCCTTGAGTACCCTGGGGTGTAGATTGTCAGGGCCGGCTGACTTGAAGGTATCCAGCCTCTC
>NW_005842180.1:1006616-1011635 GCF_000455745.1 Alligator sinensis | reverse complement strand
TGCCCGGGGCTGAGTTATGATGCTAGCCAGCTCCTTGAGTACTCTTGGGTGTAAACCGTCAGGGCCGGCTGACTTGAAGGTATCCAGCCTGTCAATGTGTTCCTTCACGAGGTCAGCTTTTATGGAGGGTAAGGAATCTCCCTCACCCGGGCATCCCTGACCCACAGTGGGCAGGGGTGTCCCATGGGACTGGTGAAAAACTGATGCAAAGTACCCATTTAGCAAGTTTGCTTTTTCCTGGGCATCAGTTGTCCCATCTGGTTTAGCAGGGGTCCAGTGTTGCCCTTGCTTTTCTTCCAGTTTCCCACGTATCTAAAAAGAGGACTTTTTATTGTCCTTGATATTTGTAGCTAGTTGGAGTTCCATCGCAGCCTTGACTTTCCTGATTTGCTCTCTTCTGCTCTGGTCTGGACCTGCATATTCTTCCTTGGTGGTGGTTCCAGTCCTCCATCATTTGTAGGTCTTCATTTTAAGACGCAGGAGGTCTGCTAGTTCCCTGCAGAACCAAGGGAGCTGCTGTGCCCTTTTACTGCCTTTCCTTTGAGACAGGATAGACTTTGCTTGCACATCCAGGATTGCTCCCTTGAGGAGCAACCACTCATCTTGAACTCCCCTCCCCTTTAGGTTGTGGCCCTTTAGGACCTCACTGACAAGCCTCCTTAGCTTGTCAAAGTCAGCTTTCCTGAAGTTGAGAACTATTACTAACTGACTTCCCAGCTTTACGGCGGACGGTGAAGGTGATCAGCTCATAGTCACTGTCACCCAAGTTCCCTTCGATCATTAGGTTGCTGATTAGGTCGTCCCCGGTTGCCAGTACCAGGTCGAGCAGCACTTTACCTCTTGTCGGCCCGTAGACTTCCTGCATCAGATAGAGGTCATCCATGCATGAGACAAAGGTTTGCGACCGCTCAGATTTGTCTGAGCGCTCCTCCCACGAGATGTAAGGGTAGTTTAAAGTATCCCATGACAACCATACACCGGGAGCACGCGGCCTCAGCCAGTTCCCTGGCAAACTCTTGGTCAAGGTCTTGACCCTGGGTAGGGGGTCTGTAGTAGACTCCCACCATAGGGAGTCTCCCACCATTGGAAAAGGGCCGTTATGGTCCCCATTTTCAAAAAAGGGTGGAAAGAGGACCCAGGAAACTATAGGCACATTAGTCTTACCTTGGTCCTGGGAAAGCTCTTTGAGAAAACTATACAGGAGCACATCTGCAAGGGACCAGCAGAGGAGGTTATGCTTAGGGGCAATCAACATGGGTTCATTACAGGCAGGTCCTGTCAGACCAACCTGGTGGCCTTCTACGACCAGGTCACAAAAGCCTTGGATTTAGGTGTTGCAGTAGACGTAGTCTTTCTGGACTTCAGGAAGGCCTTTGACACTCTCTCACCCCATCCTCATTAAAAAATTAGGCAACTTTAGTGTCGACGCCTACACAGTCAGATGGGTCACTAACTGGCTGGAGGGCCACGCCCAGAGAGTGGTGGTGGGTGGGTCATTTTCGACCTGGAGGGATGTGGGCAGTGGGGTTCCCTAGGGCTCGGTCCTCGGACCCGTACTATTCAACATCTTCTTCAGTGACTTGGACAAGGGTGTGAAAAGCACCTTGTTCAAGTTCGCGGATGACACTAAGATGTGGAGGGAGGTGGACACGCTGGAGGAGAGGGACAGGCTGCAACTAGATCTGGACAGGTTATAGAGATAGGTGGATGAGAACAGGTTGGGTTTCAATACTGATAAGCGCAAGGTACTGTACCTGGGGATGAAGAACCAGCAGCATACCTACAGGCTGGGGAACTCCCTTCTCATCAGCATGAAGACTGGCCTGGCACAAGGGCTGTGGTAATTACATGGCCAGAGGTTCGTTAGGCCTCTACTGTGCCAGGTGTCTACGATTCGCTTACACCTGAAAGAGTTAATCCCTCAGAGTATTGGTCTGCAGCCCAGCCCCACCCTGAGGCCCACACTATTAATAAATACAAACACAAAGGATTAATAACCAACTTGTACTAGAAGCCAAAAATAACAATAATCATAGTTAACAACCACTTAACAGAACGCTATATACAAATATATATGGAGAACCATACTGTCCTATCACCAGCGGGGGCAGCCAAGAACACCGACACCCAGGCTGCAGGGCTTGCTGTCAAATTCCTGCCAGGCAGAGGATTTCTATCCCTTCCTCCACAAGTGGAGTACTTGGAGACCTCAAAAGGGAAGGGTGATACTTTACCCGTCCTATGGAAAATGAAGACGAATATCTCAGGTGAGAGTTCCAGTGTCCCCCCACACACACAGCACGCAGCACCCGCACTCCCAACCTTCCCAGCCTCTCCAGCCGATTCAATACCGTGCAAAACTCTCGGGCTCTCAGACTCAGCTCACACAGCTTCTCGGTGCACGCAATCTTCACCACATATGCACCCACACATGCACATGCACCCCAAGATGGCGCCTCACGCTGGCTTTTGTAGTAGCTGCCTCATGCCACCTGCCAATCATACCATGGTCCAATCACTGCTTGCACATCTCAATCAATCAAAGTCACTCAACAGTATCATTTTCTTGGACCACTCATATTCATTATCACTTCATAACTTATTAACATAAAGTTCCCGCTCTTCAGTTATATAACAAAGTTTCAACTGCGCGTGCCTCAGTTTTCTAAGTAGGCCATAGCCTTATCAAGGTCAGAAGTTTAGATGTTCCAGAGACTTCTAACCTCTAGCCAACCTACACATGTGTAATCACTGTAATGACTAGGCCAGGACTCTCACTGTTTACAAGCACAGAGGCAGAAAAGGATCTCAGAGTCACTATTGATTCCAAGATGAACATGGGCCGCCAATGTGGGGGCACGGTCAGGAAGGCTAACCACACCTTGTCATGCATCCATAGATGCATCACGAGCAGGTCCAAGGAGGTGATCCTCCCCTTCTGTGTGACATTGGTCAGGCTGCAGTTGGAGCACTGCATCCAGTTCTGGGTGCCGCACTTCAGGAGGGATGAGGACAGATTTGAATGGGTCCAGAGGAGGGCCACTCACATGATCAGGGGGCAACAGGGAGAGGCTATGGGACCTGAACCTGTTCAGCTTCCACAAGAGAAGGTTGAGAGGGGGTCTGGTGGCCGTTTACAAACTAGTCAGGGGGGACCAGCAGGCAATGGGAGAGTCCCTGTTCCCCCGAGCACTACTGGGAGTAACAAGGAATAATGGCCATAAGTTGACTGAGAGTAGATTCAGGCTAGGTATCAGGAGGCACTACTTCACAGTCAGGGCGGCCAGGAGCTGGAACCAACTTCCAAGGGAAGCGGTACTGGCTCCTACCCTAGGTGTCTTTAAAAGGATGCTAGACATTCAGCTAGCCGGGGTCATTTGACCCCTGCATCCTTTCCTGCCCATGGCAGAGGGTCGGACTTGATGACCTGATTAGGTCCCTTCCAACCCTACCAACTATGAAACTATAGTATCCCCTGTGCCGTGTTCCCCACAGATTTTAACTCGGAGGGTCTCAAGTCTTCCACTGTGGTTGCCAATGACGGTTTGCAGGGATGTGTAGCTTTCCTTGACATAAAGAGCTACACCTCCGCCCCTTTTGTCAGCTCAGTCTCTCCTGTACAGGGTATAGCCATCTATACCTGTGGCCCAGTCATGGGCGGAGTCCCACCAGGTCTCCGTTATCCCTATGACATCATAGTTATTTGCGTTTAGCAGGAGGACAAGTTCCTCCTGTTTATATTCTTCAAGCTCCTGGCATTTGTGTATAGGCATGCAAGTGTCTCCTTGGGGGCCCTGGCCTTGCCTACAGTTCATTCCAGGGCTGGGGCAGGGGTGGGTTCCCTTAAGGGCCTTCGCCTGCTGGCTTTGCAAGGGTTGCTGAGCAGGCCAGCAGTGGTAGTAGTCCCCCCATCCCCTGGTGGGCTTAGTGTAAAGCCCCGTGGAGCAGGTCAGCCAATCTGGCTGAGAAGAGCCTCCTCCCCAGCAGAGAGGTGGAGGCCATCCCTTCCCAGCAGCTCACTGCCTCTCTCACCAAAGAGCGGACTGTGGTCACGGAAGACAAAGCCTTCCCGATAACACCAACGCCACAGCCTTTGGTTTACTACGTGGATTCTCCTCTCCCTCCTCAGCCCATAGCCCGAGACTGGGAGGATCGAAGAAAATATTTTTGGCCATTTCTGGTGCAACTAGGAATATAGACATCCATTTGCTTGGCCTTTGTGTCACCATAAAAAGCTTTATGACAGCCCAAATGTACCGTCTGTTTCTACCCATTGTGATGTACATCTTAGAAGGAGAAGAGAGCCCTCAAATTATAGCATCTTGCTCTATACCTCCACTGAAATAACTGTGTTCTCTTAATGGCTTACAAATGGAATTTTCAAGATGTCCAAATACTGTTAAAATCAGCAAGGGCACTGAAATTCCTTAGACTCTTTGGACAATTCCTCCTGTGTTTCTGTAAACAAGCTCCAGTGTTATATTACTCTTAAATCATTAAAAGGATATGAGCCTTGGATCTTGTCTCTCTTTGACTTCACTACCAGTACCTGTTTGGTACAACATAAGTCTTTTCTGTTTCTACTGCACACTTAACATAACATCCCTAGCAGCCATCACTCAAACCAACAGATGCAGTCAACTTTCCCTCTTGCTCACTTTCTTTATCTGCTTTGCCAGGAAATATCATGATCTACTTTACCCAACAGCCAAATGGGCATTTGGTTTCTTTGTTCTTCAGGGATTTTTCAGTCTGTAGATTCAGCTTTTCACATTATCTATGCACTGAATACTTCAGCTTCTTTGACCCACTACAAGCTGACCCACATTTGTTGTTGCTGCCTGTGTAATGTTCTAACATTTTTGGTATGTGAATTTCTCTGGGATAAATTATTTACAGATTCCCCCAAGATTATGTTTTTCTTGGTCCAAAGAGATGCATATGTTTGGCAGCACTGAGAGCTTATATTTAAAGTATTTCTAAAAAATCCAGTGAATTTCAGAAACTTGGGCCTCAGTG
>NW_005842180.1:969626-1006599 GCF_000455745.1 Alligator sinensis | reverse complement strand
GGAATCCTGGTTTTCTCTGATAAAAATCTCTGATTTAAAAAAAAATGCAAATTCTCTGATAAAAACCCCAAAATCTGCAATTAAAATGAAATGCCACATCTCTCTCTCTCTCTCTCTCTCTCTTTCTCATATATATCATATATATTTTCTCATATATATGAGAGAGATGTGTGTGTGTGTGTGTGTGTGTATATAGCTATAGATATCAGTATCTATAGATATCTATATATATACAGATAGATATATAGGTATCAATTGAACACAGTATTTTATTGATATATTTACAATTTTAAAGCAAATTGGAAGGTACCAGTGCCTCACTCACTATAATAAAATAAATTCTAAATACCTATACATTTTGGTATTTGATTTTGGGTTTTTTATCATGGAAAGTCAGATCTCTCCCTGCCCCCTCAGCTCACAGAACACAGGTCCAGGCCCTTCACTTCCAGGCCACAGCCCCCCAGCCCTGCTGGTGCCCCACCCCCCCCAGCCCTTCTGGAGGGGTCCCCCAGCTGCCAAGCTATGGGGCCATGGATCTGCGTCCATAGTCCCCAGCCCCCTGTAGCAGTGCCCAAGCCCCAAGCCCTGGCTGCTGCCTGTGGCAGGCAGTGGCTGCTGCAGAATAGCAGAGTATGGAGCCTGCCCCCCCTCCCCTTTACAGGCAGCACGGCTGGAGTGGAGCCCGTGTGGGGTGCAGGATCAGGCTGTCCTCTGCAGGCGTGGGCGGGGAGAGGCTGGGGCTGCTGCCCAGCTGGGTGGTGCTTGGGGCCCAGGTCTGGAATGTGCTGCCTCAGCGCCCTGACGGGGAGCAGCATCGGGCTGCGAGCGGCTCATCCAGGGGGGAAGACGGGTGGGGCCAGCTCCCTGCCACTGTGCACACCCCTGGGGGAGGGGGGACCTTTGCCCCCCAGATCTGTGGATGGGGTGGGTACGGGCTGCCCGCTGCAGGCTTCCTGCCTTGTTGCCTTCCCCTGGGGCCTCCACAACCCAGTGGGTGGGACCTGGCGTGGCAGGATAGAACGGGGCTGGGCAGGGCAGCTCCTTGCTGCTGTGAGCCCCAGGTTGCCCTGGTGATGTGCCCCCTGCCTCCCCTGCATCAGTGAGGGGCACAACCCTGTGCCACTGCCCCTGCTGCTGCGGGGTGGGCAGGGGGTGCCTTGCCAGGGCAACGTGGGGCTCGCAGCAGCAAGCGAGCTGCTCTCCAGGCTGCCTGGCAGCCACGTGCCTATACATGCACATGGTGCTCCCTGCCTGACTGCCCTCCACCCACTCCCCTCAGCTCCTTGCAGGCTGGAACTCTGCCAACCTGCTGAGCGCTTTTTGCAAAAGTTCAAAATGCATGCGCTTCTCCATTAAAATGAGAAATCCCTGTTTTTCTACGGTAAAAGGGAAAATCCATGTTTTTCTCTGTTTTCCCATGGGAAATGGAAAACCAGGATCCCTGCTGATCAGGCTCCATTCCCTTAAAGGACAGGTTGGCTAGCTGGCCAGTGATGTGTGTGGAATTACACTTAATGCCTGGACCTGGCCTTAATGTCTCTGGGGTGGCCGAAGCTGGGAACATGCCAGAAGCAACATCATCCTCAGCTATGCAGAGCCAAGGATCTTTCCTGGTGATTCGGGTGAGAAGCTGCATTAATATATCCAGATGGAAACGTTTCTGCTCTCCGAAGAGGAAAGACTTGTCACACGGTGGGGCTACTGGAAGTTCAAACTGTAAAAAAAAAATATTTAAACTAGCAGCAGTTATTGAATAATTTTGTGAAATTATCTCAAAGTTCACATGAATTAAATAAAAAGAATATTCAGCATCGTTTATTATAAGAGCATTGATTAACACTCTTCTGAGATAGGGAAGTAGAAATAGCCTCATATTTGATGTGAAAATTGAGACAGACATGTTAACTCACTTGCCCAAAACCCATAGTAAGGGTTTGTCTGTTTAGGGATTTTTCCTAATTATAATGTTATATATATAGTTATAGCAATAGTTTTACATCGCTCTAGTTATACTCATACCCCTGTGTCGTTTCTCTTCTCGTATTAATGCCTTTTTTCAGTTCAGTTGTCACTGGAAACAATTTAGGTCAATCCAAAAAGCTACTCTTATTCTGATATAAGAGTAATCATAGAGTTAGTTATTCCTGTGTAATTTATAGTGTCCTAAATTAATATCTTACCCTGCGCTAGCATAACTTTCCCAGGTAGATGACTTCTGGGGAAGACTACTGGTATACTGATACCACTGCTGATCACACAGCTTAATATTCTCCCACTTTTCTTAGTATTTTCCCTGTCTGTATATCTGCATTCCTCAGCTGCTCCTTTATTTTGATTATAAGTTGTTTTGGCAGGAATTATTTTTTGTACTGTGTATACTGGATCTGGCATAATGAAACCCTGTTCTGTGACTTGGGCTCCTCAATGCAGTAGAAATGCACTTAATAGTAATAGCTGGGATTAGAACTGTGAGGGTCAGACTCCTTATACAGTGGTGTTATTTGTATAATCATAGCATCTGTGAACCAACTTTGCTAACATTAGTTGAGATCCACAATGTCAACATTGAGATCTGAATGGTCCAGTGCTTAATACTCATATAGCCCATTCTAGATGATGCCCACTCCCTGAATAAAAATTTGTTGTAGACAAAGCTAGATTTTCTTGATTTTTTTTTTTCCCCAGAACAGCAATGAGTAACTGAAAAAGAAGGCTTAACTTAACTGACACTTCTGTTGCTTTAATATGAATTCTTTTAATGTGTGTTACTTTATTCTTTTGGGACGTTTGAGCATACAGTGAAGTGAAATCGCTTCCTTTAATGGTAGGGTTTGCAATCTGGCATTTCCTCTCATTTCCTTCCTGGTTGAGACCACACAAATAATTCTTAAAGTCTTCAAGGTTTCTTGATAGCATGAGAAATACTTGCATCACCTATAGACCTGGAAAAGTTAAAGACTGAAAAGAATCATTCAGTCTATCTGTCTTCCAATGTGAGACAGGTTTGTACCGGTGTAGAGCTACTTAGTCTAGTTTTAAATATCTCAAACTCCAGTGTGTTAAACTCTTCCTTTAGGAAAAACTGTTTGGACTGTAAACTTTCCTTAATGTTCAATCTTATTCTTAGTTTCATCCAGGTACTCTTAGTTATATCCCCTTGTGCTATACTATCTATAGTGATCTGAATATGATTTTATTTGCTTTTTTATTTTGGATTTAATAAAAAACAAAAAAACTCTGGTTTTGTGTACACATGCCTGTACGTGTGCTAGATGGAGTTTAAGAACAGAGTTCTTGACCTTGCGACTTCTTTGCAGTCACAAGGGTGTTAATTTCAGTGAGCTGGCCAAATTTCAATTGAGTTAGCTGTGTTCAGCCTCAAGAAAATTCCTTTTGGCTGATTGTATTAATTTTCTATATTAAACTGTTATTCCTGTGATTGTGGCATTTCTCCCCAGATATTGTTGAATTTCAGTGTTATACAAAAGTCCCTGTACGTGATGGAATCTGTTAATAGTAAATTAGGATAAAATGAAATTCTGAAGAGGTGTAAGAGTTCAGGATTGATAATTGTTCCATTATTTTTGTTTAAAACCAAGTAAAAGAATGCTTATGCTGAAGTTAGATTTTACCTGCAAGCAGGTTCCCTTGCTGAGTGGTGCACCACCACAAGCAAAATAGCACCACCCCAAGTAACAGAGAAAAAGAGGGAGAAGCAGTCTGTTCTCACAGTGGTGATGGGAAGATGATGACATTCTGCCCAACCACAAGACACAAGGGAGTACCCCACCACCACATGCGTGCATAAACACATAGATGTACGCACATGCAAACACACAAATTTCTTCTGCCTAGATGTGGGGAGGCATGCAGATGGTGCTGTCCATCTGACATGGTGCAGAGAGGTGGGGAAAGTGGGGACAGGCAGGAGCAGGGCTAACTATTCTTCCACTTGACAGGGATTCAAGCCAGAGTGAATGTTTGTTTTGTCACCAAAAAAATCTGTTTATACCTGTGTGTATGTTGTTGTGTGTACCTTTACTGTTGTCTACAGCTTGGAAACGGATTTGAGATTTTTCTGATTGCAGTGTAACTAAGGAAAGAACAATTTGAGCATGACTCAAATTCTTATTCCATTCATTTCTCCCAACCTCGAAATATAGAAACTCTGGACTTTCCCAGTAAAAGTGTATTACTGAAATTATTCACATGAGGGAAAAAACATTGTGTTTAATGTTTGATGCTGAATACTTAGGATGGACCCTGGAATAAGAACAGCACTGGAGTCAGTTTTTTCTGAAGCAGTCACAATGGGACAAGTATTATTCTGGGATAGGAGTTATGAGAAATCTAAACATAACTTTGGCCATTCATTGCCAAGTTCCCCGAAGTTTCCCATTTTACTGAGGTAATTTTAAAGGATTAATGCAACTAGGAGAAGAAGAAAGTAGTCTACCTCCATAAAATTGATTATAATAAATATGTTGTGCCATTTATATTTTATTTTTGTTCCTATCCTGTTGACAGCAGTTGTTTGAAAGACGTATGGAAAAAGAGAAGTCATCTCATTAGCTTTGGGCTTAGATAAGCCAAGGTTTATATTTAAAGAAAACTGTAACGTAAGCCTGTCTTAGCACATAGCACACACTTTGTTACTACTTCACTAATTTCCTGGTCAGAGCAGACAGCCCCTGAATTAAAAGAAGTCTCTGATAAAAGGTTGAAGAATATGTATTTTTTAATTTTCCTGGTCTTTTAAAAAAAGTACCACTATAAGCTAATGTGTTCCAGGGTATTCCCTCAGCGTGAACAAAACATTATATTCTGGGATAGCCAACTTATAAATGAGGTTCAACAAAGAGACAGGAGTTTCATGAAAAACAGCAGTGTTCTATGTTTGTCTGTTGGGGAGTCTTATTAGCCACTGCTCAGCACCCTTCCAAATGGGTAGTGTAGCCGTTTGGTGTCTCTCCCTTCTTTAATACAGAGCTTGTAAGAAACCATCTTGATCCATGTGTGCCATATATACGTATTCAACATTAGGGCAGGAATAGCTTATTTTTAGAATTGGGCTGGAAAGTGCATTTTTGTAACCCAAATTTTAAGTAACTCTAAGTTTATTTCACCACACACATTGTAAACCTTCTAATTTTAGTAATATTTTTGAAGATTTTTTATTTTTGTGCTTGTCTAAGGCTCAGGCCAGGCTGTTCACTGGCTAATGACTGACATATTGGCTTTAAACGGTCTGTTTTTCATTATTATGCTGAGGCGAGAGGGCTAAAAAAAACGTCTGTAACTTGTACAAACTCTCAGAGGGAGAGAATTGTTTTAAGATATCTTTTAATTAAGCAGTTTGATTATAAATAGGTTTTATCATTTTAGCTTTCAAATAAATTGTGCTGTAATATAGCATTGAGTATTTTGCTGAAGATAAGAAACATTTGGCTGTGAATATTTTTCCATACCTAAAATATGATTTGGCCCTAGTCAGGCAAATGTTTTGGTGTGCATGTTATTTTGCTCGTGTAGTTCCATTGAAGCCAATTAAACTCCCTACAGGAGTATAAGACCAGAAAGGGACTCCAGTGGCAGCAAGTCCAGTACTTTGCATTCACCAGCAATTTTTTTGCCCGAGGAATCCCCCTAGTCACCATTTTGAACACTTGCACACAATTAGAAGGCAAAGTACTCCAAATACCAAGAAAACCCTGTAAGATTTTGCAGTTTAAAAGTGGGGAGAAGGGTTCTGCCAGTGTCTTACCACTGCAATGCCAGGGTAGTAACAAGTTGGTTAACATATGCTCAGAAGAACATAAGTTAAATAAAATTAGGCCTGTGCACAAGTGCTTGTAGAACCTTGTGTGGATTTTTGCTTTTGTTTTGTTTTATGTTATATTTGCCTATTGTTAAGGCCAAATTCTGTCCGTAAATTCACAAGTCCCGGATTCCCTTTTGTCATCACTGGTAACTTCCTGTAGGTAGGATTTAATTAGAATCTCTACATTGCTTTTTGACTGTTTTTTTAATGTGGATTACTGAACTATTGTAAAACAAGAATTTAAAAAATCCTTACAATGGAAACTTTCTTGAGTGAGAGAGGGAAGCACAAGCAACAGTCTAGGGTGCAACCTACAGCTTAGGAGTTCCTAGGCCTCTGTTTCCTGGAGGCTGTAAAGGAAGAGGGGCAGGGAACATAGACCCTGAATACACTGTATTTTTTATATGCCATATACCTCAAATTAAACATGCACCTTGTTTTTGGAAGGCAGAAGAGATGTTCCTGGTGCCAGCTACCTCACCCAGACATCTCCCAAGATGTCACTCTTTCTGGACACAGTTTCCTTCTTCATATCAGGAGCAAGACTTTTAGTTCTTTACTGTAATTCTTTATATAATTTCCTTTAAATAAAGTGTTATTTTTGCATCACAGTCCTCATCAAGATACTACCAGCAGCTCATTTGCTGCTTCAGGAATATGCTGTAGTGCACCACACAATAGCTGAGTCTGTGAGAGGATTAATACAGGACTCCTGGCATCTTGGCAGCTGCATGCATGGCATGTGCCGTGTGTCCAGATTTCCTGCTTCTTCATCAAACAAAAAAGCTTCCCTGCTTTTAAAACATGCACCTCAGTTTTAGAGGGCTGATTTTCAGAGGAAAATGTGCATCTTTATGGTGAGAAAATTCAACATACTGTTTCCCCTAGCATGCACCCACTGCCCCAGTGAGATTCAGGACACTGTGCTCTGAGCTTGTATGGAATGTCTTATGTTCTTTACAATAAAACCACCTGTTTACAACTCACTGACTTGATTTACTTCAAAAACTATCAATTTGAAATCTAATATCTGGCTTGTCATTTGCAAATGCAAGCTACAGTTTTTCTTTGAGCTTAAATTTTAAAAGCACCTTAAAAACAATTAAGACAACAGAATAACCTATCACTGTTATATGCAAAATTTTGGATGTGTAATGGAGTATGATGTAATTTTACGCACAGAAAAATGCCTTTTTGGGTCTCTAACTTCAGACTTTATACATCTTGCTTTTAACTAACAGTGCAGCAGCTTGAGTTTAGTTTTCTTTTCTTGACATCTGATATTAATCTAGACAAAAAATGTTTAGCTTTTATAGTCACAAAAGGGGAAAAAAGACAGGAACTACTGAGCGATGCATTTATTTTCCCAGCCATGTGATTTTTTGATTTCATTGAAGGATGTAATATAGATAATGATGATGGACATAGAGAATGATTGCAGGAGGATTTCCACTTCATAAATCTGTTTAAGAATGTTTTGGTCATCAGCTTGGCCCCTGGATCAACTTAGTACACAAAGTACTGTTTCACATAAAATACTGTTTTACTCTGTCTACCCAGTTTTACAGTTTTTAAACATTTTTTAAATCCAAGATATGGATGGAGCGTGGATGAGGATTGATCAGTGTGAGAAAACTATTAGTTTCTCAAATTAAATAACTTGTATGGACGGTATATGTGCATGTAGCATCCATATATGCAATATACTGTCATTTTACTCTGTTGCTTTTTTGTCTCTGTTTTGGGTCTAAACCGTCATCATTTTGGCCTGCCCCTGGTTCCTCTTTTGAGGTCATCATACTCTTCAGCAATTTAACCTTAATGCAGTTTGTAATTGCTAGGACCACACAAAAACCTGATAGCATGATCTTAATAGCACAAATTCCTTTCCTGCACCTTTGTTCACTGTGAATTAAGAAGAGCATATACAAATGGGTTCATTTTGTTTGATAATCAGGGATCCAGTTTTTTTTCTGCTTAAAAACTCAAAATCTTTAATAAAAAAAAGGGGGGGGGGTGGAAGAGTCCCAAATTCTCCAATTAAAACTCCCAAAATTTGTGTTTTTCTGTGATTAAAATGAAACACCACTATATATAGGTATCGGTTGGACATATATTTACAGTTTTACGGTAGTTTGGAAGCCTACCAGTGTCTCAGTCATTATAGTAAAATACATTTTGGTATTTGATTTTGGCTTTTTTTTATCATAGAAAATCAGAGTTCCTTCTGCCTCCTTCACTCACCAAGATGTAGGTCCAGTTGTGGCTGTCCCCCCTGCTGCTTTGTACAGCTGAGCAGCCCTGATATGCCAGTGCCCTGCCCCTGCCCATGCCATTGCCCCTCACTCCCAAGCCATGCACCCCGCCAGCTCTGCTGGTGCCCCTCATTCCCGAACTCTTGCCCCCATACCCCAACCCCCCAATTTTTGAGGAAGGGGGTAGGTGTGTGGTGAAGGGGGGGTGGAGGCACAGGCAACACAAGGGAGCCAGGGGAGACGCATCAGGTAGGGGGTACATACCCCCCCACAATTTCTCTGCCTACAGCAAGGTGTGGGGTGCAACACTGCAACTGGACCAGACCACCTCTGGGCAAGAGCTGCCCCAGCCATGGCAACATGGCATTCCCTCCTGCGCCAGGTCCCACATGCTAGGCCATGTAGGTGGCTTCTGCCAGGGGCTGGTCTGGCTCAGCTGCAGCCCTGCACCCCACTGTGGGCACAAAAATCTGGGGGTCTTGTGTCTGTCCCTGCCCCCCCCCCAACCCCACCCAACCCCACACTGCCTCACCTGTATTCCTGTGCCCCCCTCCCACCCCATAGACTTACCTGGAGGAAGCTGTGGAAGCTGTTGTCCACCATCCTACCTGGCTGCCATGTGTGCGTGCCCATACACATGGTGCCCCCTGCCCCCCTGTATCCCTCTCCCCTCAGTCCCAAACAGCCCCTTGCAGGCTGGAACTCTGCCGGCCTGCAAAGGGAAACCCGCTGTTCCTTGGCTTTTTCTCCTTTAAGGGAGAAAGTCCATGTTCTTCTCCTTTAAAGGGGAAAATCTGCATTTTTCTGCAGCAAATGGAAAACCCAGATCCCTGATGATTATACAGCATCAGACTTATCACTCCCCCAAGCCCCAAAGCCGCGAACTAGTTGGAGTCAGCCCAAGTTGGGGGGGGGGGAGGCGCTCACCAATTGATTGGATCCAGTCTATGGCTGGCCTTGCAGCTCTCCGCATGGGGCTGAGCCCCGCATGGGGCTGAGCCCCGCCTAGGGCATCCAGCACTACACTCCCACCTGTACCCACTGACCCGGCCCCGGCCAGCATGCACAACTTCCCAGCAGGTGCTGCTTGGCTCCACCTATGTCCAGCAGCTCCTCCTTCTCCTGCCCCTGCTGCACCGTTCCAGGCAGGGAGGAAGCTTCAGCTGGGTGGTTCCAGCTCCCAGTTGCCTTCTACCCTCTCCTCCTGCCTGGCACAGTGAACTGCCATCTGCAGGCAGCCAAGTGGGTGGAAGGTGACCTGGAGCTAGAGCCCCACATGTTGATGTAAGAGCCATCCAGCTGCAGCTTCCCCCCCACCCAGAGCAGCGCAACATTAAGCAACACTTAGGAACAGCCCACACCAGGAACAGCCCTGCTGGGGAGCGGTGCATGCTAGCCCAGGCCAGGACCAATGGACTCAGGCAGGAGCACAGCGCTGTCTTCCCTGGGCAGGAGGGGGCTGAGGCTTGGCCTCATGCGGAGCACCACAGGGGCAGCCATGGACCATACTGCCCAGGTGAGCTCTGCTGCATCTGCCCCCCAACCCCCGGCCGATTCCCAGGACCTAGTGCATGGGCAGGCCTCTGCCCCCACACTCTCCCCACCCTGTGCCCCTCACCCCACACACACAATAGACAAAATTAAGACTATTTTGAGCTATTATGCGATCACCTCCATATATGCTACTCAAAAAAAAACAAATTAGGACAAAGGAGAGATAAATACTTAAGGAAGTTTTCCTATGTTTCCTATGTTTCTGTTACTGAGAGGGAGTTTAGTGTTGTGAAAATATTATCCGTGTAGTAGAGAAGACTGATGAAACATTTTCTTAAAGTGTAATTCTGAGACTATAATACTTAATGGTACTTCCTTGAAGAAATGCTGGTTGGTTTAGTTCCTCTACATAGCTGCTGTGCATCGGGTTTTTTTCAAAATGTGATTGTTATCCAAAGAATAATATAGTTTGAGAACCAAAAGGAACAGAGGAGGGAAAGATAAGTTAGTGCACTAAAGGCATTCTCTCTTTTTAAATAGCCCAGAGAATAAGGCCGGTAGAGAATTGTGCCTGCATTTTTTTTAAAAAGATTCTTTTAAGAATCCGTTTTACTAAAAAATTATTTCTTACATTATCGCTGCTTTAGTAAGCCGATGACGATAATGATTTATGTTTTAGCTGCTTTCATCAAGAAGGAATCCCAAATGTCTTAAGAGCAATGTAAAAAAAGTCATAGTCAGGAATAATACACCTGCTTTGTAATTCAGGTTTATTAGTGCCGTTAGAGTTACGTCATGCACCAAATACACCATGCGCTAGTTTGCAGGGGGAGAAAATAATACCATATCCAATTGAAAACGTACAGGGAATCTTAGATAAAGAAAACACAATCACCCGCACTGGAATGTGGCTGGAGGCTTGGTTTAATTCTTTTTTCAGAAAATCTTTAATAACCGCAAGTGAATTGAAACTGCCAGTTCTTTACATCTCTAAAAGAAACTGGCCAAAGCCTGAGCTGGTTTAAATTGACAGCATAATTTTAAGTCACTTGAGGGGACCTGGCTTCTTCCTTCAGCATCTTAGGGGCTGTCATACCAATTTTGTTGCTAACTAAAGGCACGCTGTTAGATCAAAAGGTAACGAAGAGTGTACAAATACTGAGCTAGATACAATAATACTTAGTTTTGTCAGTTGTCTCATGTATTTAATTGTGTTTTGTTTGCTGCTGGCTCTATCAACTGGTTTTTTTTAAGTCACCATCCAGCATACATAAAGCAGTATACTATTATGTAGTATGCTGGATGGGGGTACCCTGAGTTTCCTTCAGGAAATGGGCTGGAAGATGAGTCCAATTTTAACTCCAAATACTTTTCACATATACCTATACTAACAAAGCCTTGTTAAGTTTCTATTTTTTTGATCTGAAGTGGGAAATCTAGAACTATAGAAGGACTAATGAGTTAAGGGGACAGAGCAGGGAAAAAAGCGCTTTTGGGTAGAGTCTGCAGAATTTCTAAAAAAAATTGTTTTATATCAGTAGTAAATTACCAAGCTTTGTAAGTTGTTATTTTATTTTAGTTAGCTGCAAAGTGAACTTTCAAGAGCATGTCCTTGAATTAAAATAAACTTAAATAAAATGAAAAGAGTAAACTGTTGGAAGTTAATTCTTAGGAAATATTCCTGGGAATACTTCTCTTTAAGAGGTTCTGCATTCATTAAATGAAGTCTAAGGTAAGGACCATCAACACATTTGACTTTTATTTGAGAAAATGTTTATGTTCTTATGACTATTCAGCCTGTGTGTAAGGTTGCAGGAAGAAGGCAGACTTGTTAGTGTGGGAAACCCACTCCATAGGTGACTGCATAGAAGAGGTTGGTCAGGAGCTGTTTATTTTTGTTCTGAAATTAATTCTGTGCAGCCATCATGATCAGAGTTAGTTAGTTATCCACCAAAAATATCTTAGTTTTTATACACACACACACACATTGTGTGTACACGTGTGTGTGACTGATGTATATGGTATATATGTGTATATGTATGTGTATATATAAAACTAGCATATTTTTCGTGGATATAATACGGTATTTCCTTGCCTTTTGCTTTGTTGGGAAAAGTTTGTTAAGAGATTTTTCTTTAAAAAATGACTTCATTAAGTATAAACCCTCTTTCTCCTCTCCTTTTATTTCACCTCTTCCTCCTGACCCTTAACTATATCACACGGGAACCTACATATGAAGCATTTCTTGCTTGTTGTGGGGTGCAGTTTTGTTTAAATTCAACAAGTATAAGGGATGAATTTTCTTTGTAATTTTAACATTTGTTCTTTTTCATTACTGGATAGCATTGTCTCAGTAAATTGTCTGGATTTATTTCCTACATTCCTGATGTAATGTGAATCTATTATTGTGGCAGATCTCCTTGGATATTTAATTAAAGGTGACTTGCTTAACCTTCCTGCTTTAGTTTGTCTACCTGCATAAATATAAGTTGTGAAGATGAATCCGCTACCTTCATACAGCACTTCTGTAAGTAGGTGTGATGATTTATTATTATGCTCACCATTTTCTGACTCCTTTGCTGTAGATGGGGCAGAGAAAAGGCTTACATTCTGGGCATTTCCAGAATAAAGAAATCCATACCAGCTTTATAGTTATGTTGGCATCCTACCTTTGAGCCTGTAGTAAATTTTGCTCTTAAACCAACTGTAATTGAGTCCGTGAATAACAGTAAGGTGTTTAGTGCCTTCCCTGACCACCTTCTGATTAGTATTTTGCCTTTAGACATGGACCTGGAAGTCTTGAGATTCTTCCCAGACAGATGTAATGAATATTTTTTTGCCAAAAATAAAAGCAGTTTGGGGTTTTAGTTTGAATTTGTCAAATAAAAAAAAGTTAGGGCAAAAATATGTTCATGTTTCATGAACTGTTTCAGTCATTTGGACACATTTGCAAGGGGACCTAGATACGGTTTTCACAATCCAGAAGAAGGATGTGGTTATGTCCTTGCACCCCTTCCACCTTGTAGGTTGGTAGAAAGGACAATGATCTGGTATACAGAGAGACCTCAGTTCAAATTCCTTCACTGCCTAATTTAGAGCTGGCTTTGAACTGAGGGTTCCCTAACCACCAAGCTAGAAGGTATTCTGGGTGGATCACTCATCTATTTTATGAATAGTGGGTAAGTCCCCTTGTAAATTTAACCTTTTTTAAATTTAAGATGCCCGGGAAATAAAACAACATTATTCATTAGAAGTTAAATTAAATTTGTTTCACCAGAAATTCCAAAATATATTTGGCTTTGGTGTAGCCTGACACAGCAGCTAAATTGGAAAACCAGTAGTTTAATGGGCTTGTCCTCACCCTTGTAAGGCCCTTAGTGCCTTGCTTACTTGTGGTAATACCATAGTGCTTGCAGATATGTTGGCATCATTAGAAAAAATCTGATCAGTGGAACTAATTTAATTGCCTGCGGATGATGGAGGGAAGTAGTCTAAGGATGGTAAATGTTGGTGGCCTCAATGAAGTAAGCTGCTGGTCACAGCAGATCTCAGTTTATCATAACTACCCTAGTTCAGAGATTCCCAAACACTGGGCCGTGAAGGGTTGGCTGTCAGGTCGTGACATGAGCCCCCCTGCTAGACCCCCATCTGTCTGCCCAAGCGAGTGGCTTCTGGGGTGTGCAGAGCTAAAGCTGGGGGTGGGGCAGCCCTGGGAGGGAAGCAGCCAGCTCCGTGTGCCCAGTCTCACTCCTGTGCCCTTCCGCAGGAAAAAAAGTTTGGGAACCAATGCCCTAGTTGACATGGCTTTCTAAGGAGGCAAATTTGATTGGCCATGAAGATCACACACTTATTTCAAGAGGTGTTCCCCTCCAGTTTAGGTGCAGACAGGTCCAGGTGAGGAAATAATATCACAGTTTGCTAATGTCTGCCAAAACCATATATTTACTCAGACCTTTAAGATGGAAAATATAGAAAGATGGAAAAATATTAAATGGCTAATATCACTTTCCCAACAATAACTATGAGCATCTCTAAACTGATGGAATACTTTGGTAGAAAAGGGCAGCATGCCTGGTTAGTAACAGGGAAGTGTCACAGAAAAAGTCCACCATTCTGAGATTCCTCCCCACTCCTGTGATTCTGAAGATGGTGTTCATATTCCCAAAGGTGGTCTTTACCCTCTGGAATCCAAGCAGCTTTTCTCCTAGCCCAGCACAGGTACAATCGGAAGGGATAATGAGCTGAGTTTAACCCCTTGATTAGTGGCAGAAGTCACTAAAAACTCAGTGCCATCTCTCTCAGCTTTTTTATATAACTTAAATGGACACAAGAGGTCATATCCTCTTCACCTTAAGTATATGACTATTCCTGTTGACATCAATGGAATTCATTGTGTGAGCGAGGAAAATTCCAATAGCATTTGTCCCAGAATGTAGACTCGTGTCTGGTTTATTTTAAATGCAATTTTAAATCATATAGATGTGTAACCTCTGTGAAATAAAATGTAGGCCAGAATTAGTTGCATTGTCCTGTATGGGACAATGACTCCAATTTTTTTTTTAAGAGGAAAAAAAATTAAACTTACTGCAGTCATCACCTTAACTCTCTTTTGATTGGTCACTGTTCAGTCTTCATCACATGCATCTGTCATGAATAAGTTAAGTTCAGCATGATCAAGACATCTACTTGGCTAGTCTGACTTCAGAAACTTCAGTGCATATGTAGCAAATAATGACACCTCAACATAAAATGTGAACCATTTTGTGGAGACAGTGACACAAAAAAATGCATTATAATAGACATTCATACCTTATTCCTGTAAAGCTGTATCATGTTTGCCATCTGAACGAACTGTTAAGCTTGTCTCTCTGTGTTCATGTATGGCAATTTTCATTTGAATATTCAGAGGTATTATGCTTTACACAACAGCCTTTTCCCCCATGGGACTCCTACGTTTTTCAGTATCACAAAGAGCCCTTTATTTCCCTGGCTTTCTCCATTCTGCCCTTAAGTCCTGTGGCAACAGCAGTCTTTACTCTGGCTGAACTGGACTTTAGGTTTTTATAAGTATATTTTTCAGTTACTTCGGGGGATCACCAGCAAGTACTTTCTTCATTAGAAGTTGTATGATCTTTCCTCCATCAATCTAGAAAAGGAAGAAATATTGGCACAATAATATAGAATCATAGTAAATTAGGAAATTGAAGGAATCTCAGGAGGTCATCTAGTCCAACCCCCTTGCTTAAAGATGGACCATCCCCAACTATCATCCTGCCAAGGCTTTGTCTACCTGGGTCTTACAGGGTGCAGACAGAAGTGACAATTTTCACTGGATTTGGCCACAGAAAGCAGTCTGTAGCTATGACCAAATGCAACCAGGCAAAAATCTGAACCCTCATTGCATGACGGGTCAGATGAAGATGTTTCAAAACAAAGCGTCTTCTGTAACCTGAGTCCGTGCTGCCTCCCAGCCTTGAGCTGTTTTCAGAATGAGAGCAGGGAAAGGGAGTGGAGGGAGTTTGGTCTGGGTTTTTTTTAGTCCCCACCCTCCAGCACTGGTTGGGGAACCCCTAGAATGAGCTCCCTGTCCTCCTTTTCCTCCCTCCCATTCTGAAACAGGGACAAACTGGAATAGTGGAGGGGCCCTTGCTAGGGGAAACCAGCTGGATCCTTCCCAGGCAGCCACTAGATTCCCCTTCTCCTCCCCCCACTCTCCCACCTGAACCAACAGTGAACTTCTGTTTGGTCCAGGGGATCATTGTAACTCAGAATGCTTCCTGCAAAGTGTTCTCAGTTACAGCAGGGAGCTGCACTTCTGTCTGCACCCCAAAACCTTCTAAGAATGGGGAGTCTACAACTTATTTGGGTAACTTATGTTAGGGAGACAGTATTTGGATCTTGGGGAGCATTGGATTTGCAGCTGAATAAAAGGCTGTAACCTGTGGTCTAGCAGAGCTGCTAACCACAAGGCAGAATGATATGTTAAAAGTAATATTGCAAGATGCTTTGGCAAGTATTTTTTCTAGCCATATAGTATTGTTGTAAGATATATAGCTCATTGTGTAAAAGAAACAGGATGCAAACCATTGACTATTGTTAGGAGATAAAGCAGATTTTGCTTATGAATGCTTATGCTAAGCCAGCTATTTGCTTATGCTAAGTAACCATCCTAACTGTGACAACCATTTTCTGAAAAAAGCAAGTGAGTCTGTATAAGTCTGTGAGCTGTGAATGAGGTGAAGTCTTAGGAATGGGAGATGGTACAACATGGGACTGAAAAACAGACTGGAATGTGAAAGACAACACGTAATTGGTAACAGAATCTGAAATAAACATATGCAAAAAGGTGAATGGTGATTGGTGAAGAGGCCTCCAGAAGCTTCTAGGTTTGGGTCAAAGTCTGCCCAGTGACCGAAGAAGTGGGGTCAAGGTCTTAGACATGCGCTTATAGCAAAAAGACATGTAAATAAGTGAAATACATAGGTAATTCCATGTTAATTAAACAAACAGTAAACAAAGGTGGAGCTTGAGATAAGAGGGAATATGGGTGGAACAAAGGAGGGACAAAGGTGGAGTAAATGTTAATAAGCATGAATCAAGGTGTATAAATGTTGAAAAAACTAATGTTCGCTGTGGCTCCCAGTTTGTTGGACCTAGTCCGAAGCTGTTTCCATTTTGAATAAAGCTGTAGCTAGCAATGTGTGCTGGTGTTTGCTGTCTGGGCAATAGGATCATCGTCTCCCCAGTTGTTGGGTGTTGCATGGAGTTGGGGTCTAGCAACTTGTTCCAGTGCTTTACTTACCCTCCTAGTGTTCTGTAGATGCGCCAAGTTTTTCCTAATGTCTAACCTAAACTTCCCTTGCTGCAACTTGAGCAACTGAAGATTATGCAGATAGTTAGCACTAAACTACTGAGCTGGTTTTTTACTATTAAAAAAAATAACATCAAAAGATCCCTAGTACACAGAATATCTTTACAATTTAAAGTGAAAATGTTCCTGATTAGAGAAACTGGCTTGCTATGTAAAGGGTAAAGCTTTCTGCAACCTCAGTGACCCTGCTTTGATCTGGTAGGGCATTTTAAATTAGCCAAACCTAACTATATGACTTCAAGTCTATTTAGACCCCTGCTAACTGAGTGTATTGATGTTAAAAATATATGGAGTTTTGTTAAGAGCACAATACCCAATATATTTTTTATTTCTGAATAGGTTAGGTATTACTTGGTGCATCTACATGAGATGTTTACTGCAAAGCTGCCTAATGAGCTTCTCAGTAAAGTCTCAATATCTACATGTGTGGCCCTATTAGGCCTCAGGTTAGTACTTGTAAATACAAGTACTATCCTGCAGCAGCATTCTTCAGTGCACAGCAGCACACATGTAGATGCTGACAGGTCTGGCTGGAGCACCATTGTGACCCAACCAACCCTTCCACAGCATGTTGAGTTGGGTCGGAGCAACCCTGGGCTGGCAGGCTGACCCCATAGACTCTGTGACAACTGGGGCCACTCTGACCTGGCTTGCCATGCTGCAGTCCCAGATACATATGAAGATGCTGCATCCAGGAGCAATTAACTCCAGTGTAGTATGCTCTGGAGTTTATTGCTTCATGCTAATAGCACGTGTAGATGAACCCACTGAGGTTTTGATGATCATGTGTGTTGTAGATTTCATGCTTTGGACATTTCCTTCAGGTTAGACATGCTTGCCAGAAAACATTTCACAACGTTTCTGATTATGTAAAGTACAGTGTGCTTATATTCCTAAGGGAGCTGTTGATGAAATAGTTAGTTGTCAGTTGTACAACTGAAGATTCATGTGACTCAGCTTGAAATTAATCTGCAAATTTTAGCACATTGCCCTTATTGGCAGGATGTCTGACACTGTCTTAAAGCTTAGCAGTCCAGCCAGAATCTTACCGAGTGAAATCAGTACTTGCATCTTATGATCATTTTGTCTTTTTTCTTGCAATACTATCTATCCCTTGTTGTTTTCTGACCCTTATTTTTAATAACTTTTTACAGTATTTTTATTTTTACTTAATAAAATATTTGATTTTTTTTTTTCATAAGTGACCTATTTAGCTAAAAAAAAAAAAAAGTGTTTGGTACATTCAGTGAGAGATAAATTTCTGTCATGTTGTTTTGTGGCTTTATATCATCCCATGGATTTTTCACAATACAATATTTCATTACTTCACTTAGTTAGCTGGTGGAGCCAAGTATTTTGCTCCTTTCAAACTTTGCATTCTACTTACATTTGTGACATAATTTCTAGAGGTGCACTGATACATTGGTCCCATATCGTATCAGCATCAATATAAGGAAAATTGACATTATCGGCAGTTGGCTTCTTTTGGCTGATGTGGCCAATAATGTCGCCGATAAATACCCCATGCATGTGCACAGGCAAAGCACAGCACGCAGCTGGCCAGGACCGCAGCCCAGTAGCATGGAGAGCAGTGTCCGGCTGGAAAGTCTGTTGTGGGGGAAGGGGTGTTGGGGGTGGTCAGGTTGAGGCCTCCATGGTGAGGGAGGGGCTGGGGCTGGGGCAGTGGCAGGCTCTGCCCAGCTGGGATAGGGCATGGGATGGAGACGGAAGTGGCTCATCCGGGGAGGGGGAGCGGCTCCCACTGCTGCACACACCCCAGGACGGCATGGGGGGGCATGTGCCCTTGGATCTGGGCATAGGGCAAGGGTAGGCTGCCACTGTGAGCTGGGGCTGCACCAAGCTCTTCCCAGTGGAGGGGTTGGGCCAGGGTTGTGCTTGGGGCAGGCGGCAATAGGGCTGGCAGGGGGAGTACGGGGGGACCTGCAGCCACCCCAAAATTCGCCATAGCCCCTTTCCTAGTGCCGCTGCTGTCCGCCCCAGGCACAGCCCAGCCCAGCCCCCAGTTCAGCCCTGGCCCCAGCCCACAGCAGTAGCCCTTCCTCACTCCATGCACAGGTCTGGAGGCACACCCCCACATATTCTTCCAGGGTGTGTGCAACGGTGGGAGCCGCCCCCCGGACAAGCTGTAGCTCTGTCTTGTGCCCCACCCCTGCTGGACAGTGCCTTCCCCTGCCCCAACGCCACTCCCCTCCCTCCCTCACTGCAGGGGCCTCGATCTGCTCGCCCCTCGCCCTTCCCCCACAACAGACTTACTGGCTGGACACTGCTCTCCAAGCTCCTGGGCCTCATATCAGTAATCGGATTAGTATTGGCCAATATGGCTCATTAAAAATCAGGCATTGATATTAGCCCCAAAAATCTCTAACAGTGCACCCCTAGTAATTTCTCAATCATTATTTTAAATTATTCTCCACTAACGTTCTGAGGTCCCTGATTAACTTAAAGATATTGTGGATCTCATTCTGACAAGTAAGAGGAGACATGGGTGCCCAGCTCCTAATTGTGGTAGAACCTTGAGCAAATTGAATTTCTTTTGTGTTTGCTGATTTTTTTTTTTTGGTAGAAGACACTTGCTGTTTAAAACTTCAGTCTAGGCATCCTGGTAGAGAAGAGTCTTGCATTTACCAACCAAGGGACTGGAACGTCAACACTTGTTGGTGTTTTTCCAGCTCCATTTTCTGTGATTCCTAATAAGAAGGGATCTGATCCACTGCTGACTGAAGTTAGGAGAAAGGAGTATCATTAATTTCAGTAGGCATTGGGTCAGGAGCTAAAAATAGAAATATAAATGTAGCTTTACCACTGAATAGTGTGGTACCCAAGAGATGAAGAGTCTGTTATATCAACTGATTTTCTTAGACAAATAGAAATCTTGAATACATTTTCATTGAAAATTCCTGCACTAACTTTTGCTTGTCTCTAAAAAAAATGAGTTACAAAGATGGCACTGTTTTTAAGAACTCCAGTGTTATGGTTTCATGTGATACAGGATTCAAATTTAAAACAATGTTTAGTAGGGATGTGCAAAGCTTCAGTTCCTGATTCAATTAAGAGGAGATTCGGCCTGATTCAGCAGCCGAATCTCCGAATCCAAGTTGAATCAGGAGACCCGTTAAAAGGTCCGAATAGAATCCAAAGCATTTGAATTGATTCAGAAAAGATTCGGAGATTCACATCGGCCAGAGAGAGGCAGGCACAGCCGCCCAGCTGCAGGTTCTCTCATGGCTCCTCCGGCTGTGCCTGTTTCTCCCTGGGTGGGGGGAGTGCAGGAGAAGCTCCCATGGCTGCCCTGCCAGGCACCATCCCTTTCCCAGCCCAGCCCAGCCCAGCCTCCCGGCACTTAAAAAAAAAAATCCCTGCACTCACCAGCTATAGCAGCGGTGACTGGGGCCGCTGAGGGCTTGTGGCAGAACCTCCTCGTGCAGTGCGGGGCAATAGGAAGCAGCGGGGATCATCCCCTGCATGTTGGTTGTATCATCTTACGGGTGCAGCGTGGCTCAGCAGGGCACTGCGTGCTGTCTGGGAGCTGGGGCATCTCCAGCAATCAGCCAGAGCCCAACACTGCTCAGCCCCAGCAGCCTCAGCTCCCAGACGGTGCACAGTGCCCTAACAAGCCATGCTGCACCCATGCCACAGGGCAGCTGCCACCTAGGTACCGGGGGGGGGAATCCCCACTGCCCCATGCTGTGCGGGGGGGCTCTGCCATGAGCCCCCAGAGGCCCTGACTGCTGCTGCTACAGCTCGTGAATGCGGGGCTTTTTTTCTTTTTTTTAAAGTGCAGGGAGGCTGGGGCTGGACAGAAGATGAGGCCGGGCAGGGCAGCCATGGGGACTTCTCCCACGGACCTCCCCCTCCCCCCCCCGGAGTGAGGCAGGCACAGCCAGAAGAGCCACAGAAGGACCTGCAGCTGCTCAGCTGTGCCTGCCTCTCCCTGGCTGATCCGAATCTCCGAATAAGCACCAAATAGGTGCTGAATCTTCTATTCTGATTCAGCTGAATCCAGTGGGGACAGTGATTTGAATCACTGAATCGAATCACTGTTCCTCCAAATCAAATACTTCCCTATTCACACAGGCCTAGTGTTTAGAGAAGACAGACAAGCATGAGTTGGTCCTGGAGTTATTATTGCATGCTAATGGGACATGTTAATGGGAAATCAGGTCTCTCAGGGATGAAGAGATCCATCTATATGCAGTATACCCACAGGATCAGGTCCTCAGAATGTAAATTTATTGTGGACACAAGAATATAGAGTACTGCAATGCACATGGTTAGGCAGTTATTATAACGGCACCTACTGGAGTGGTTGAATTATTGGATGTAGTATTCTTGATGTGAAGGAAGATGTAGCAGAATGCTAAAAGTAGGCCATAGCTTTTCCTATGTTTCTTTTAAAGGCTTTCATTTTTACAGGGTTTCTAGGCCTGTCACATAATTTTGTGGCTGGGGGTGATTTACAGCTTTGCTTTTTGTTTTTGTTTCCTAGAAAGTACAAGATACTTAAAATAACATATGACTCCTGCTACTTAAAGTGAAAATAAAATACCAGATAATTGTATTTTGTAGTTTATTGAACCACTCTGAAGCGAATATAGAGACAGACTCTTTAAAGTTGAACAAGATCTCTAGAACTTAGTGCCAGTTATAAATTGTTCAGTATAATAAAAACTGAATATTATTATGGATAAATAGAGTTGATGCACATTCTAGCCAGTCATGATTTTGGCATTTGTAAGATACATTGACCACGTTAAATAACTTTGAACCAAATGTGGAATAGCACATTCTCTAAAACCTCCCTGATTATCAATAAAACCTTCCTTCTTTTTTAGTAAGCACATAACTTTGAAAGTCATTCCTTTCAGAGTTACTGACACATTTGGCAACAGTACACTGCACTACAGTGTTCTAAGTTTCACAGCCGTCAAGAAAATTTGCTTGAATTCGAGCAGGATTTCCTTTTTTTTTTAAATGCAGAGATTAACAATGAAGTAGCAAACCTGACTGAATAATGTTTTCTAACTTATTTGGCTGCGCAAAAGGAATGTGTCAGGTAAAAGTTCTTATTCTGTAAGGCAAGCTCTCAGGTATAACTTGCCAATAAGTTGTGAATTGAGCCAGGTAAAGCATGTAGTGTAACTGAGTCTAGGATTCTCACTGAAGATATCTGTGGATTAACTGAATTCTTTAGAACCTGCAAAGCACAGTGCTCAGAAATCTGAGGCTACAATAGCGAGGCATGGTGACTTTCACTTCTTCTACAGTAGGAAAATATGATGTTGCAGTGGGAGCACCAAACAGGAATTTGGAAGTTTGGATTTGACTGTGCCACTGACTTTGTATGTAACCTTGTGTGAAGGAAGACGTAACTTTTCTGTCCCTCAGATGCATTTTTTGAGGGTCAATAAGTTAACATTTGTAGCGCACAGGAATCTTTTGGAAGGTGTTATAGAAATCCAGAATACTTTTCACCTATTGGTATAAGGATTCAGATCTAACCTAGGGCAGCAGAGACCAAAAGTTACCATAATCCAGTGGCTGTTCCATGAATGTATGAGCTTAGTGAACAAGCATAAACATTATAAATGTCACTGTTGTGAGCATGGGTCAGAAAGACCAGAAACTGAATATATCTGAAGACTAAACCTGTCACATTTGGGAAGCACTTTGGAGAAGTCTGTATTGCTGCAGCTCAGGTTGTATCTTTTTTCCTCCTTTTTATTTAAGAGGAAAGCAGAGCAGTTTCATACTTCTTTATCAACTGGATTAAATAGTTTCTTTTAAAATGTAGGTACATAACACTGCAGTTGTAAAAAGGCTAAATGCTTTTCTGATGAAAGTTGCCATATGCTGAATTTAAATTAAAAGACACTTAAATATATCAAGAGTACGTATGCAGTATGTTGATGTATTTTTGTGTACAAGCATGTGTAGAGCCCTACAAACCATTTGGATTATTTATATTTTTTTGTTTGTTTTTATCTATCTTTAATCTATTGATGGCCGGAAAGCCCCAATATTAGATAATACTTCCATCCTCTTAAACTCAGAAGTATTGTAGCACACTGGAATTCAGTTCCCTACATGTGATGTCACTGACAAATGTCATAGACAAACCAGAAAGGCCAGCCTATTTGGAAGTCAGCTCTCCAGAGAGTCATGTAAATAGAGCCAGCTGGATCTCCTAAAATGTCCCTTGAGAAGAGGAGCCAGCCAGCCCATTATCTCCCCAGAAGGAGGAGCTCACAGGCTGGCCTGACCTGTGCTAGGAAAAAAGAGTAGTTAGACCAGTCCTCTGGGACAGGAAATACTTAAAGAACTGCCCGCTAGACTAGTTTTTATGATTTGTCATCTGTATGCCCATAAAAAACTTCAGCATATAAAAATCTAAGGGGACAGTAAAAGAAATAGTGACTGTCCTTTGGGACAGGAGTAGTTTATTTTATATATATATATATTATATGGGTAAAAAAGGTTGCATTACTTTTCTACAGATCCCACCGAATCAGTCAGTATTGGTGTAATTGCATGTATATCACCTGTTATCACAGTAACATCTGGTCCTGTTTGATCCTTGATAGAAGCATGATTGACAAATTATTTGAAGTGAAATAACACTTTTATATTGTATTTGTGTGTCTGGGGCTGTGTTTGTGTGTGTGGGCTCATGCATGTGCTGTCTAGTTCTACTGTGTTTAAAATAATGCTGTATAAATGTATGTTTCAAGGAAGGGCAGTGCTTTCTTTTCTGCATTAAGGAACATTTTAATATAGGACTCCTTTTTAATATGGTTATTAAAAAATAATAATACACACCCTCTTCTATGAGCAGTCCTGGAGATGCTCACTGCCAAGAATAGTACTCATCATCACTCAGGCTGGATGAAAAAGTGATGATGTCCTGCAAAATAAGCTTTGAGCACAAAAGATGCTATAATGAGATTCTGTTTGCAGTAGATCATGTAGAAGATATTCAAATAAATGGGTTCCTGAGCCATTTGGCTTGGGTTCTGTGATCTTTGTTCCTACTTTCTGCGGCTCAAATATACTGATGGGTTCTGCTGAACTCCTTTAGCTTAGTCCTACTTCTTACTGAGAAGAAAAAATGAGTAATGGTTCAAATGCTGCCTGGTTTTGTGCCATCAGTGAGCCAGTATTCATAGAACCTGGTTCTGATTTGTGAGAGAGGACTGTACTAGTTAGCACACTGAGCATTTATTTATTTATTTACTGTTTTTAATGCATAATGATACAATGACCGCAAAGCAAGGAAAAACATATTTATGATTTTATGTCCAAATTTTGCAACCTGCTGATTGCTTCAGGTGTAGTATTGTGCAAATCCAATAGAGTTCCATTAAATGCACAGAGAGGGCATTCAGAGGTGATGTGGTTCAAAATTTGAAAACTTTTCAAACTTTGCATATTTATAATATCACCAGTGGGCATCTGAATTAACCATTCTCTAGATCAGAGGTGGGCAAAATACGGCCTGTGGGCTGGATCTGGCCCACCAAGGGATTTTATCTCACCTGCAATGGATCCCTTGGCCCTGCCCAGCCCAGGCACAGGGGGCAACCCAGGCCATAATGCATGTGACTGGTCCTGTCGCCCTCTGGCATGCAGCAGGGCTTGGACAGTGCAGCAGCTGGACTTTGATTCCCAGCAGCCCCTGCAGTGGTGGCTCCTTCCAGCTGCTACTGTCAGTGTTGCCACTGCCGCTGTATCCAGCTCTGCTTCCTGGGCACCCTGGCCCATCCACCGTACATCCGCTGCTGGGGGCACTGAATGGAGTGGACAGGTGGGTGGGGTCTCTGTGGAGACTGGCCCTGGACCCCCAAGGGCTGGGTGTGCTCGGCCAGGTGGATGGGGTGGGGTCATGGGTGCGGGGAGCAAATTATGGGGAGATGGGGCTCAGGCCAAGATCGAAGATCGGTGACAGCATGGGGCCATGTGACAACACTGGTAGCAGCAGCCAGAAGGAGCTGCTGCTAGCGGGGCTCCCAGGAAGCAGTCCAGCTGCCACACTGCTCCAGCCCTACTGTGTACCCAGGAGTGGTGGGACCAACCTTATATGCTGCAGCCTGTGCTTGTCCCTGTGTCTGGGCTGGGCAGGGCCAAGGGACTTGCTGCAAGCTGGGGTTGTGAACTGGAGAACCACTTAGGGAGTTTGGGTGATCTGTTGTGGGGGGAGCTGGAAGGGAGGTGCTGACCTGGCCTGATGTGGCAGGCATGGTGGTTTGCTGACCCGGCCTGCAACAGCTCTCCAAAACTCCCTAAGTGGCCCTCCAGCCTGCCCCTGCTCTAAGTGAAACTGCTTAAGATGCTCACATATCTTAGCATCTCTTCTGCTTGCTCTTCATATCTGTCAGTTGTGCTGAGTTCACATTGCAACAGACAGCTAGAGCTTGACCTTTTACAGAAATATTAGAGTAGAGGTTCTGAAGAGGAAGAAAGTAGCAACAGAGAGGGCCTAGCGTGGTTTCAGCTTTCACTGTTTGTTTCTGAGCCATGGTGCTTATTTTCAGGATTACCCTAATTATGTTAGTATTGTATGCTTTGTAGATAAACCTGTGCCTGGTAGTAATTGATTGTAGGCTGAAGCCTGCAGATAGTAGGTTTTTCCCCTAAATCTCCCCTGCTACCAGGTCCTCTCTTAGAATTGTAATCTATGCATGCTTTACAAACTTATTTAATTTTGTTATCTAGTTTGGAAAGAGAAGTAGTGACCAAACTAAAGCAAATATTTCAAAGAATTGATAACGGCTACATTACAGCAGTTTTTATAATCCAAAATGAGCATTCCACAACTCTTTTTGCAACAAGCTAAACATAGATATTTGGGAATAATAGAAAGCTGAAGGCCCAAGTTAAACTGTAGCCAGTTAAAGAAATAAAATCTGGGCACAATATTCCATTGCTAGAGGAATACTGTATAAAATATTTCTATTATTGTGTGGGCAAGTTAGGTTCTGTAAATTGTTCTCTATGACCGGAAAAACAGGCTTGTATTTAAAAAGGAAAGAGTTGTGAACTATATGCACAGATTGCTGAAGCACTGGAAAAGTTATGTCTTTAAATTGCATGTATTACTTATTAATGTCATAGTAAAGTACATACACAGATACAAAAAGTAGACCCATAATCATAGGTGCTTTTTCTTTAATCCCAGGAGCGGGACAGAAGTCTGTGGACTGGAATTTCTTTTACTACGTGCATTATTTAAGTCATAACAGTTGCTGTATCCTCCCTAGCTTTAGCTGGACTAGTATACTTTTTAAAATGTAGTTTTCTTTCCCCTTTATTATGTTGAATATGCACCCCTAAAAAAATTAAAAGATTTGAAAACAGCAGATTTGAATCAATAGGAATAGACAGTGTGATGTAAGTATCTGTAGTATAATGCATTCAGTTCAGCAATTTTGTTTCTATAAGGGGTTTCTCTTATGACAGCTCTTCTAGAAAAATGTGACTACTGTTGTAGTTTCGTGGTGAAAATTGTGGCTCAAGCTGTTTTCTGCTCCTTGCCCAATTGAATGTGCTTGTGAGGAAGATTTAAATTTTTTAAAAACTCCTGAACTCCATAGTCTAATGAGCACTGATGGAAATAGTTGACTAAACTTGACACCTTCTTGCTTCTGCTTGTAATGAAGATTAATTTAATAACCTGATTATGCTACGCATTTTCCAAAATACATTAGTCTTTCTTTCTCTCACACTTATCTCACTATAGTGTAAGAGTATTGGTAACTGTATAGTTTTGAAGCATGTATGCATTTATCTTTGAAAGATTAAAAAAAAAAAAAAAAGAGTCTATGCTGGCTCATTTTTGTCCATCTGCTAACCATTCTTTCTTTAGCGACCTTATTGTTCAGATCATTTTCTAGCAGATGATGGACAAACTGAATTTGTCCTTAGAGTTAAACTAGAGTAGCAGCTGTACTGACTGAAAGGAGAACATAGCCCAATGCTGACAATCTGTTTAGTTAATTTTCTTTCTCTAATATTTTAACAGAAATTCTGGGAACTGGTGATAACAGGTTGATTAAAAAAACTGAAACAGAAATCTGGCAGGCACAAATAATGCAAAATGCTGGCACTTAGAAAACTCCTTTGCTCTTTCAGAATGTTTAGTGTAGAAAACAGCACCAGCACTGTGACTTCTTTCTGTAGCAATTTTTATCCTTCTCATCACTATAAAGATAACTACCCTGAAAAAAATTAAGTAATTGTTAAGATGTGTTTTACCAGATTCCTTCGTTTAAAACAAAACATAAATGAGAGTTTGGCAAAGTGCATTCTCAACCAGCTCTGTGGTTGAGGATCGCTAGTCTAAATGGTATGTTAATATGGCCTGGTGCATGGACTAATAGGCCTTTCAAGGAAAACTAGCTAACAGAAGAGAAGTACTTTACTAACTGTGTTGCTTCCAGTTTGGGAACTCTCACATGTAGATTTAGCAGTGTGTTATAGCACTGTGCTGCCTTGTGCCACACAAATATGCCCATAAGGTTTATTAATGACCTAATAAATATGAACGATACTAAGTGTTTTAAACATGGATTCTGTGCTTTGACAGTTCATATGGCCAGAATTTGCGTGGAAGTTTTCAGGAGTGGAATTATAGCATCATTCATGTCTTAGGGTATCTGTACCCATGCTGAGAGGCTGCTCAAACGCACTGTAATTACAGCGCGTTGAAGCAGACTCGGTTAATCGAGTCTGTTGGAGCATGCTAATTACCATGCTCCAGCTAGCCTCCATATCTCGTGTATCTAGGGTTACCATATTTCCAGTTTCAAAAAAGAGGACACCTGTCGGGGCGGAGGGTAATATGATTATGGGGGGAGCAGTGATATGTCTGTGTCCTGCCCCTCACTCCTAACCCCCAGTAGCCCGCCCCCCAGACCATGCTGGTGCCCCTCACTTCCAGTCCACAGCCTCCTGCTCCCCCCAGCCCTGCAGCATCTCCCAGCTGCCTTGCCCCTGCGAGCAAGGACACTGGCCCCTGTCCTACCACTCCCCTCAGCCCCAAGCACCTCCTTGCTAGGAGAAGCTGGGAAGAGCCGGGGAAAACTTTGATGCTGAGCAGAGCAAAATCCGAGCCATTTGATCATATTTTTAAAAACTGTCTGGATGGAGATGAGAGGACCCAAAAAGAGAACTTGTCTGGGAAAACCTGGACATATGGTAACCCTACATGTATCAGTGTCCCCATGCTTCATAATGGTGGTGGGGGGGCTTTAACTAAAGTCCATTCAAAAAGCTTTAAATAAAGCACCCCCACTGATACACAAGACACTCGGAGTGCTTTAATTTAGAGGCTCATGGGGCCACTTTAATTAAAGCCCTCCCTCTCCCTCCACTGAGCATGTGTAAAAATGCCCTTACTGTCTGATTTCCCCCTTCTTGCTGAAAATCCTAACATGTTTGTTTGTGTGAAAGCATGAGGATTTTGATCAGGAGGATAATATAGTCTAAAATTACAAACTACTCTGAAATATGGCACGTTGTTTTATTCAGAACACCTGTGTCATTTTATTCAGCCTTTTTACCAGAACAGAACTTGAAATAATGGCAGGAACTCTTGAGTTCTAATTTCCAGTCTTCCACGTTGCTCCTGTGTAAGATTAAACCATTTAAAGTTTCTTTGTCATTTTGAAGATAAAGAATATTTTCCCTGTTCTGCAAAAATAGTAAGTGACTTATCAAGGGCCTCATAAAGAGAGAGTGTTTTCAGACAGACTGCATCTTTCATAAATAATGCTTGTAAGACTTAGCGCTCATACAGTGTGTTCTTTCTTTAAAGATGTGCCCAAATTGATATCCCTTACTGATCTTCCCCCAATCAGTATCAAGAGGTTGATTCTTCATTTCAGTTAGACCATCATACCAGCCTTCTTCCTCTTTAGCTACTAGATTTTTAAGCAAACACCTTTAAGCTTTCTCCCATGCTGCCCTCACACTTGGGAAGAGCTCTCTATAAACACTCACCCAGCAACCTCATTATTCTTTTTTAATTCTCTCCTTAAAACTCCTTTACAATAATGCCTGCAGACACTTTAACAATGGTTAGGTACTGTACTGGAGACAAGGGCTATGCGTAGCTTCGGTCACTGATTTGATTCGATGGAGATTTGGCCCAATTCAGCGGTCGAATCTCTGAATCTGAATCAAATCAGGAGACCCTTTAATCTCTCTGAATCTAATCAGAACCCTCTGAATCAATTCAGAGAGATTCGGAGCGATTCAGTGATTTGGACATAGACACAGCTTTAAATGTTTTTTCTACATACCTCAAGGTACTAGGCGGCTTATGAATGCTGAGATGCTGGGGTGGATGGAGCGTCCCATAGGAGTGTGGGGGGAGTCCCCAGTGTGCTTGGCAGTGGACCCAGAAGCACTTCCGGTCTGCTTCCGAGTCTGCCACGAAGTGCGTAGGAGACCCTCCCCCCCAGCTCAGCGACTGGTGCCTCCTGGGTTGGGGGGGAGGGGCACCTGGGGTCCTCCTGTGTGGACTGGAAGTATTTCCAGTTCACTTCCGGATCTGCCGCAAAGCACATGGAGGGGAGGGGGGCCACCATCGCAGTGTTCACAAACCGCCTGGTACCTTGAGGTATGTAGAAAAAACATTTAAAGCTGTGTCTATGTCCGAATCTTCAAATCTTTCCAAATCTTTTTTAATCGATTTGGAGGCTTCCAGTTCAATTCGGAGACATTAAAGGGTCTCTGGATTCAATTTGGATTTGGATATTCGGCCATTGAATTGGGCTGAATCTCTGCCAAATCGAATCAGTGACCGAAGCTTCACACCACCCTAGCCTAGTTACCCGGGTCCTCCCTCCTGCCCCTCTTGTGGGTAGGCACAACTTTGGCCCTCTTCCAGTCCTCAGGGACTTCTCCAGAGTGCCATGAGTTGTGGAAAAGTTTCACCATGGGTTCCACAATGTCTTTGGCCAGCTCCATCATCACTCTCGGATGAAGGTCATCCAGTCCCACTGACTTGTATATGTCTTATTTTTTAATTGGTCATACACCAATTCTATGGCAATGATAGGAAGGCATTTAATCCTACTGTGCTCATCCTCTACTCTACCTGGTGTAGTTTTCCCCTTGGTCTGGTGAAAGACCGAGGTGAAGTAGTCATTCAAGAGTTTAGCTTTCTCCTGGGTACCAGTAACCAGCTCTCCTGAGTTGTTGAGCAATGGCCCCACGCTCCCATTTGTTTTTCTCCTGTTCGCTATGTACCTAAAGAAGGACATCTTGTTGTCCTTGATTCCTGTTGCTAATCTAAGTTTGGTCACTGCTGTAGCCTGTCTTATCTGTTCCCGCAAATGCGGGCCGTCATGGAATAGTCCTCCTTGGGGCCCACCCGAGCTTCCATTGTTTATAAGCCTCTTTCTTCTTTCTTAAGAGGACTGTGATTTCTCTGTTTAGCCTAGAGGGCTTCCTAGCCGTTCTGTTACCTTTTCTCCACATGGGAATGGACTACCTTTCTGCTGCAAGGATCACGTCCTTAAGGAGCAACCACTGTTTGTGCACACCCTTTGCCTTCAGTCCTTGGTCCCGCAGCACTTGCCCTACTAGTGACCTAAGTTGTTGAAATTTGCACTTTTGAAGTCCAAGACTTCAATCCTGCTATCCAATTTGTCTCCCTTATGTCGGACAGTGAACACGATGGTTTCATGGTCGCTGTCACCCAGACTTCCCTCTATATTTAAGTCAGTCACCAGTTCATCTCCTTTGGCCAGGACCAAGTCTAGCAGAGCGTCATCTCTGGTTGGCCCATGCACCTTCTGAGTCAGGAAGAGCTCTTTGACATAGGTCAGGAAGGATCGCGACCTATCCAACTTGGCCGAGTGTTCCTCCCAGGCAAGGTCTGGATAATTAAAATCGGCCATGACGATCATGTCATGTGCACATGAGGTCTCAGTTCCTCCCCCTGGTTTGGTGGTCTGTAGTATACACCTACAGTTAGGTCTCTTTCACCGCGCCTCCCCCATACCTTGCCCCAGAGGGTTTCATGTTGTCCATTTTTGGAGCCAATGTTGGCCTCCAAGGAGCTGTACTGCTATTTCACATAGAGAGCAACGCCTCCACCTTTCTTCCCCACCCAGTCCCTTCTATGCAGGGTGTAGCCCTCTATAGCCATGCTCCAGTCATGTGAGGAGTCCCACCAGGTTTCTGTAATCCCTACTAGATCATAATGCACACTTGAGAGTAGGAGGGCTAGCTTCTCCTGCTTGTTCCCCATGCTCCTGGCATTAGTGTGTAGGCACTGAGTCCTACTGAGACCTTCGTCTTCCTGTCCTGCTGATGGAGAACTATTTCTTCAGCTCCCACAAAAGTGGCTCTCCGAAGTGTCCCTATCTACAGGGCTTATTTGTATGTTGGTCCCTGGAAATGTTTGAATTTGTGTATCCCCGTCCCCCAGCAATCTTAGTTTAAAACCCTGTCCAAAAGATAGGTCATCCTGGGTGTGAAGAGGGACTTACCTTTCCTCATGAGGTGGATGCTGTCCCTTCCCAGGGATCCTCTCTCCCCGAAGTGCGCACCATGGTCAAGGAATCCAAAGCCTTCTCAGTGGTGCCAGCATTGGAGTCACCAGTTTGCTTCCTCGATGCATCCTTCCCTTCTGGGACCGCAGCCTGAAACAGGGAGCACAGAAGAAAAGACTACCTGGGCCCCCAACCCCTTGAGCCCAGCCCCCAGAGCATATATAGTTGCTTATGACCCGGTCTGGATTACTCCTGGCCGTGTCATTAGTTCCCACATGGATGACAAGTATGGGGTAATAGTTTTAGAGGACCGGACGAGCTTGGGGATCCTCTCTGCTACATCTCGGATGCAAGCCCCTGGGAGGCAGCAGACCTCACGGGCTAGGGGGTCCGGACGGCTGATGTGTCCTGCAGGAGGGTGTACCCTATCACCACCACCTTGCGCTTACTCTTGGAGATGGCAGCAAGCTGCTTACCTTCCTCCTCTTCTCATGTCACCATCAGAGCCTCCTCATGTCGGAAGGTTAGCGTACCTGTTGTTCAGGGCCAGAGAAGAAAAAGCCCTGGCCCTGTGTTTCCTGGAGCGTGAGGTGACTGTCTTCCAGGTCACTCCAGGTGGGTCTTCTTGGTTAGCCATCACGTTGGCCACCATCTCAGTCTCTTCCTTTTCTTCCTTCTTCTGGAGAAGGGTCTGGCAATAGCCATCAGTAAACATCAATGACAAGTAGTGTTATTTTATGAGAAGTTACAGCTATTGGTTGACACTTACGTAGTCAGGTAAGGTGTCCTGCTAACCAGTACTGTCTCAAAAACAGGAAGAACAGCTTATTTCTGGTCGCACACTTTTTGGATGGTCACTGGCCAGTGGTTAGCAACCTGCTTAGGCTGCAGGCCAGAATGACTCCATTTGGATCTGAGGTGTGCAAAATGGCAGGCACTAGGATCCAGCTCCTGCTTTTTCTTGCGGCAGCACAGGGGAATTTCCCACCCCTGAGCCATAGGTTGGTGATAGAATCATAGAATAGTAGGTCAGGAAGAGACCTATAAGATCATCAAGTCTGGTCCCCTGCCAGAGGGCAGGAGGTAGTTGTGTATGAGCTTAACAAGGTGCTTGTCCAGCCTCCTCTTGAACACCTCCAGGGATGGCAACTGTACTACCTCTGCTGGGAGTTTGTTCCAGATTCTAGATACCCTTATGGAAAAGAAGTTTTTCCTTATATCCAGCCTAAATGTTTCCTCAACTAGCTTGTGCCCATTGGACCTTATCCTCCCAACGGGTGCCTTTCTGAAGAGTTGCTCCCCTAGATTTTTGTGTTTGCCCCTGATATACTTGTAGATGACTATCAAGTCACCTCCCAGTCTTCTGTTACTCAGACTGAACAAACCCAGTTCCTGGAGTCTCTCCTCGTAGGGCCCCTGATCATACGGGTGACCCTTCTCTGTACCCTTTCAAGCTCAGTACTCCAGCTGTGGTCTCACCAATGCCGAACAGAGGGGGAGGAGCACCTCTCTGGATCTATTGGCAGCACATCGGCTGATGCACACCAGGGTTCTGTTTGCCTTGCTGGAGACTTCATCGCACTGATGGCTCATATTCATCCTCTGACTGATTGTCACCCCCAGGTCCCTTTCAGATGCAGTGTTAGCCAGGGGACCACCGCTCATCATATAGTTATGATGAGGGGAAGAATCCTACCCAGATGAAGGACTCAGGACTTGTCCCTACTGAACCTCATTTGAGCCCATAGGACAAGCCTGTCAAGGTCATTCTGAATCCTTACCCTGTCCTCGGATGTGCCCACATTTCCCCACAGCTTGGTGTCATCTGCAAACTTAATCATTGTGCTTTCCACTCTCTCATCCAAGTCACTGATAAAGATGTTAAAGAGCACGGGCCCAAGCACTGATCCCTGGGGGACATGCTTGAGACAGCCCTCCAGGATGAGGCCATCCCATTGATTACAACTCGCTGGGATCAGCCTCTGAGCCAGTTGCCAACCCACCTCACTGTAGACCAGTCTAGGCCTGTACCCTCCAACTTAATTGAGAGAATCTCATGGGAAACTGTATCAAAGGCCTTGCTGAAGTCTAGGTAGATGATGTCAACCACATGTCCTATTTCCAGCTGGTTAGTTACCTGGTCAGAGAAGGACACCAGGTTTGTTAGGCATGACCTCCCCTCGACAAAGCCATGCTGGTTGTTTCATAATATCCCACCAGTTACAAGCTTGTGGTTGATGGCCTCCTTGACAGTTTTGTCAAAGATTTTCCCTAGGACCAAAGTCAGACTGACCAATGGAGCTACTTGAACTAAATCCCATTGACAAGCTAACTGGAGTGTGTTTGTCCTTTATATACACATAGCCCAGTGCACTAATAATAGAATTCCAAGTGCAAAACATTCTGGACATTTGATCATAGAATCATGATTATTGCCTTTTATTTCTCATCTTGCAACATCCTTAAGCTTACAACTTTGTAAGGGTGGATTAGTGCCCCCCTTTTGAAATATAGCTATGTGTACAGAATGAGCTCTCTAGAAACCTTCAGTATCAGGAATGCAGCATGGAAACAGCTTTGCTACATTCATCTATGTAGGTTTTCTACTCACACTGAGCAGCAGCATGTTTTTCTTGTGGACATTTTGGATACTGCAACCAGCTGCTTTTTATGGCTGGAACAATACTGGAAGGAGACCAAACCTGTCATATTTACTATTCTGATGCTTCATGCTTCTAGTCATTCATTAAAGGAACCTTCTACCTCTGTTTCTGTAATTTGTCTTTTAGTATTAGCAGCATGGTGAAGATACCTATAGGTGACACCTTTTGAAATGATGCAGGGCCTGTACATCTTTGTCTTTGTTTAAACTTGTGATGGCTGCTTATAGTGTCTGCTTATGTTTTAAGAACATCTTGCCCCCCTGGATTTCTTTTCTAAACAAGTTGTATTGCCTGGTGAGTTTAATTTTTGATTGACTTTCAGTTCATATGATCCTGGCTGAATTTTGACAGAAGTGAAACTTGTAATGAAGCAACTATTTCATTGCTGAATTTACAGTACTATTGTATAGCAGTCTCATTTTCCCACCACCTTTTGTAACCATCATCATACATAAGAGTCATAAGACTCTTATTGCAGTCCTGCCAGCCAGTAGGATAGAGATCACTACCTCTCTCATCAGGGGCTTTGTAGAGTGAGTACCATTAAAGGGGTCCAGGTAGCAGAGTAGTGTTTTCAGGGATCTGTTTCTGTTCACTGGAACTTTACAGCAGTGGTGTCCAGCACACTGGCCCCATGGGCCATGCGAGTGGTGCAGGATCAGTTCTCTACATGTCCAGAAATTTGCAGCAGGGGAGTAGCAATTAATGCTGTCACTGTCTCCCACTCTCAAATTTCCAGAATCTTGAGGAGCCCTATGGGCCAGGTGATACATTTTCATGGTGTGGATCTGGCCTGCCAGCTGGTTGAGCACTACTGCTTTAGGGGACTTGGAAGAAGTGTTAAACTATTGCTCTGCTGTTATTTGCCAAGTTCCACTCTTCCTTTTGTGCTGCTGAGCTGCTTTGGAGAAAGTGCCACAACTACTCTGCTCTCTTCCATTTGAAACTCTTCCAATTGTGTTAGTTTTGGAGTAGATCTATGCATGCATGCTGAATGCCAAAGCAGAGTAGTCATAAAATGCTCATTGCTGATGCTAGAGGAGAATTCCCTCTTTGTAGACACAGTGTTTTTTGACATGTGTTTTGTGCCTTGGTGATGTCCAGCTGTTGAAATAGTTTCTTGAAGGCTGTTGTTTTTGCTGTCACCAAAGAAACTGCAGACCACACACTAATCGCAAAAAATTGCCTTTTTAAAATTTTGAGCTGATTGCTCTATTTATCACTTTTCAAGAGCCTTCCCCTTCTCTCTTTTCTGGTCATCAGTGAATCTGCTCTTTGCTCCTCACTATTACTCATTACATCATCATCATGGTTGATGGAGCTTCATCCTCCCTTCTCCCTTCTTCAGATGCCCATTAGAGTTCTATCCTCTAAACCCCTGTCTTTTTTCTTCATCATGCCCTACACTCCATCTATACCACCTTTGTTCATAACATTCAAATCTACTTTCTGTTCTTCTCCAACCTTGCGTCTCCGACCACTTTTCTGACACCCTTCTAGATATCCAGGTACCAGTTGAAGAGCAATCTGTCCAAAACGGAACTTCAAGTCTTTCCTCCTTAGGAAAATTTATGCTAAGTGCAATACAAACATATATGGTAACAACATGGTCTTCTTCCCCAGGGATTTTACAGTTGTAGGAAATCCCCTAGCCCTACTTTCCCCTTTCTTTCCTTCTGTTCACCATTAACAGCTCTGTATTTCCGTTGTCCCAGTATTAATGATGTTTTTCAGCCTTCTCTCTCCTTTCCCCTTTGTGTCTCTTGCTAAAATCTGTGCTTCTTCATTTAATCTTCAGCCTATCAAGCACAACTCAGCTAACCTCCTCGGTCCTTTCTTATCTTTCTGACATCATTGCCCACATCTGTACCTTTTTACTTGTTTCCCGTCTTGAACTTGAACCTGTCTTGAACTGACTTTCACCTCTGTCTAGATCTCTCTTTCCTTTTATCCTTTCTTTCTCCTTGTGCTACCCCTAGGTCTTTTCCTTACTCCCCTCATCATTTTCTCCCACTTTCAGCTTTGCATGTTTCACTCATTGCTCTTTCCTCTTCAGAATCTGAAAACCCACTTCTTCTGTATTTTTCTTCATTTAGTATTGTATTTGCCAGTGATTTTTATATACTGTACCTGCCTTTACTCAAAGCCATGTTTTGACTTGCATGTGTTAGACTTTTATTGTATATTATGTGTTTGGCAAGCAGAGGGTTATATGTTTGGTGCTGTATGTGGGGGGAAAATACTTTTTCTGGGTGGGCACAATTTGATTTTCTGTTTTCTGAAGTGCTATAATAAGAGGGATAAGTTTACAGTTATGTTTTTGTAAGTATCTTAACTTAATTTTTTTTTTATTTTAAAAATAAATATATATACATGTACACACACATACACAGTATAACCTCATGAATCCAGCATGCTTGGGACTGAGCACCTGCCAGAAATTTGAAAACTCCAAATTTTTTAAAACAAAGCGGCAGCCGATCCTGGAGCAGCAGCCGTACGCAGAGCAGTGACACAGGGTGGTGGATGTTAGAGGCAGCCACTGCGTGCAAGCTTCCCCCTCCACTGTTCCGGGACCAGCCACTGCTACTCCCCAATCTAGTATAGTTTTAAAAAATGCTGGATTTCTGAGAATTCCGGATATTTGATATCTGGATTTATGAAGTTATACTGTACTTTAGTGTTAAACTTGGTGAAAATCATCTGCCAGATCTTCTGTTGCTTACAATATTGGCTCTAAAGTTTTCAACAGAAACTTCCAACCTATATTTGAGCTGTTAATTTCAGTTTCTTACATTATACCTTAATTGTGTGATAATATGAGATATCGCTTATAAAGATGGGTCTTCACAAAATAACTATGTTTCTGCAGTTAATTGGAGGTTGTGTCACTTTCACCCATGACTTCTTCCCCTCCCAGACTTTTCATCACATTATTAATAAATTAAATGTTATTTTTGGGTCCATAATGAATTGTGAAGCTGCTATTATTAACCGTAAGGATTCTGACAGATGCTACTGGGAACACTGTAATTGAAAGCTGCTTAGTAATAATGAAAAAGGGCAGTAGGGATTAATTATACAGAATAACTTTTTAAAAATTATTCATTTTCTGAATAGCAGATCGAAGGTTGTTACCTAGCATGAATAATAGTCATTGGAGATGTGCCTGATCCTGCAAGTCCTTTTCCTGAGAGTACTCAGAGTAAGATTACTAGGACTGCTGATGGGAGGGAGCAGTTGCTGTGGCATATGCAGTACATATCAACATGTTATATTTAGTATGTGTGGACATGCATATACTCCACATGAACAGCATGAATAATAAAGGAAAAGTTCCAGAAAAG
>NW_005842180.1:961127-969595 GCF_000455745.1 Alligator sinensis | reverse complement strand
AGGAATGGAAAAAGCTCTTTTGAGATGGAAAGGATTCTGAAATATTGATGCAACAAAGATTAATTATTTTGTGTGTTGCCGGTGAGGAACAAATTCTAAAATGAAAGTATTGTAGTTAAAGAATAAATGTAATAGAAATTTGGGGAGATAAATTAACAGAAACTGTATAGAGCAATCATGCTCGACCTTTTTGCCTTGCAGGCCAGATGGACAGTGCTCAGTCTGTCGGTAGGCCAGATCTGACTGGTAAACCCAATCTGGCATATGGGATGGGTGAATCGGGGCCCAGTCCAGCTGTCTGGAGGAGGTCGGGGAGCAGCCTGGCCCTGATCTGGCTGCATGGGGAAAAGGGGGTGTGGCCTGTCCCTGATCTGGGCAGGGGGAAAGGAAGAAAGCTTGGCTGGACCCTATTTGGCTCTGTGGAGGGAAGGCGATATGGTCCAGCCCTGATCTGGATTAACTTGCAGTGTAAAAAGGTCAGTCTGCAATCTGAAAGTCAACCTTTATTCTCTTTGTTTCCTGTACCTTTGTCTGTCCTTTAGTAAAAATTGCACGGTTAAGATTTAGCCAAGAGTTTTGTTGGTATTTATGAGAGAGAAATATAATCCAGCTCAATATTTTATAAGTAATGTAAACTCTTCATAGACGAGAGAAGGTGAGGGAATACACTACAAAACCTTTTTCTTTTTCTTCTTTTTTTTTTTTTTTTTTTTGTAAATTGGTGCAATAAGCAGCCTTGGCCTAGATGAGGAGAGCAGATGCACAGAGGTAATAGGTGCTATTATTATAAAGTCTTTTTTTTCTATCTCAGGTCACACTTCAGTTCTTTTACTTCCACATTCTAATAATTTTTAGTGCCACAGTTGTCCCATTAAGCAGTTTCAGTTGTGCAGGATGGTCAAGAAACTACGTACATATTATGAAAGCTGTATACCTGAGCTCCTAATGATTATTTTCACTCACGTGGAAAAGGATAATTAGCTCACAGGATTTCTCAGGTAGGTCCCTCTTTAGTAATCCATCTTTTACTTTTGCTCGGGGAGATAAATGAGAGCAGCCAACATATACACAACCTACAGTCAGTCATAAGCTTAATTCTCTAAGGAAAGGATGGAGGTGGGGAGAGTTTTCTCAGTGTTCTGTTCAGCACTTTATTTAAAGTGTGTATAGTTATTATCTAGTTCAGGAATTGAAAATAAGGAGTTTTGCTTGTTTGTTTTTAGGATAGGCTATATTTGTAAAACAACAATGAAGGACCAAATTAGTTTCCCTGAAAAGTCCTCTCTTCCTAAAATGGGAAGTGTTCCAAGTCAGTGTGAATGTATTTATTTAGAAGGTTGACAAATATTTACATAGGCTGTTTTCTCTGTGAATTAATTTCTAGGCCACTGTGCCTGCTTTGCACAAAGGTGTTGTGCCCAGATGTTTACTAGAGCACCCTGCATTTACAGCACTGTCTGTCTTCATCTATCCACTACAGCTGTCCTGGGTGTTCTTTGCATGCTGGTTTTATTGAATAAAAGGGCGAAAGTCTTAAACTAAAATTTGCAGGCTGCAAATGTTTCTCCTTAATCCACTAATACTGTAGTCATCTCAGTTCCTCTCATTTTACCATCTAATAATGTGTGAAACTTAGGCATTGCACCAGTGTAGGGCATGTTGTTTATGTGAAGACTCCAAACTGGTTATCCGACTTGCTGAGTTGCCACATTGTCCTTGTCCCAAGGACAAGTAATCTTCTGTTGAGTTTCTATAGCTTGTGTTATGCAGGAGCTCAGATTAGATCATAGGGATTTTTTCTGGCTTTAAATACTATGGGTGTAATCGCCCCACCCTTTCCATGCAATCATTGCCTATTCACTGGGGGGGTTTTGCTTATCATTGACACGATTTTCAAAGCCACTCTACAACATGTCCACATGAGCATGGATGTTTGTTTTCTCAGGGACAAGAAGCAGCGGCACACCTTGTGCTGCTGTTATTTATCCACAGTGAACGCCTGTGCCATGTGCACTCTGGCGTGCAGCAGATTACGCCAGGCTGGGGTAGGGGAGGTTGGGACCAGCAACTGTGCTGGCCCCAGCAGCCTTACCTGGGGTCCTGGAGGCCTTAGGGAGCTGCAGCCGTGGCGATCCTGCCTCTCAGAGCCTGTCCAGCAGCCAGAACATGGCTCTAGCTGGCCAAACTCTGGTTTAGGATGGTGTGCATTGCCGACACTTGCACCGCCCCGCTTTTTTTTCATTCAAGTTTTTTTTACCCAGGACCCCAAAGTAGCTGTGCGGTGAATACCTGAATGTGCGACAGATCTGCAGCGCCACATACTGCATGGCTGCGCTTGTCTGGACACAGCCTGTGAGTCACAGGCTGGGGCAACGTATTTAGTTTCCTGTGACTGAGGAGAGCTACCATGATACCAGAGTAGCAAGCAAAAGAGAACTTTTAAAAGATCATAGAAGCATAGAAAACTAAGGTTGAAAGTAAGTTTATGACTGACTGTATGTTGTGTTTTCCCAATAGCAAACCTAAACTTCCCTGGCTGCAGCTTCAAACCATTGCTTCTTCTGCCATCTGCCACCACAGAGAGCAGTTTAAGTGTCAAAGTAAATGGAAGATAACTTTTAAATGACTGAGACTAAAAGGGGGTGTTTTAGGAGCCTGGGTAAAAGCCATTCTAAACCAAATTAAGAGAATCTACCCAGGCAGAAGTTTTCCTAAACTGATTTAAAAATACCTGAAAGTTATCACAGTTCAGATTTACATATAGACAAAAATTGCACTCACCTGCCTTCCTCTCTCTTTCTCTGATTGCATCAGTATTTCCTGTCTCTAGGCTTAGCTCCCCAATAACACGTCATCTTTGCCAACTACTTCAGCCTGACTCTTCGTAAATGTATCTCAGTACAAGTAATGCACTTCAAATATGTCAGAGTTAGGCTCTTTTGTATGTATCAGGAGAATTTTGTCCTTAAAACACAAAGGCCACAACTGTATCCAGTCTGTCAGTCTAGGCAGAAGAGGAAGAACATCACAAATTAGAAAAACTAGGAATTTGCTTTTAAAATGTGGTTATATGTAAAAGCCACTCCCAGAAATCATTTTTGTATTTTATTAGAGTGGAAAGCTGGAATACTTTCAATTGTTAATTATTTATCAAATCTGTATGTCTTAAGTGGAAGAAAAAAATGCTGTATAGGCAAGTATTTGTGCCAGGCTTCATCCACTCATTAAACTGATGGATCAGTAGGGACCTACTCAAATTGTGATTTGCAATTTTTGTAGAAACCATGAAAAACAACAATTTCCATGATTTTGTGAAGAACTGTCAGGAAAAAAAAACTAATAGTAAAATTCTGGCTCCCCAGTGGGATCCAGTGGCCTCTGCAGCCTGTCCTCGTAGCCCGTGGGGGGGCGGGGGGTGGAGTCACCAGCACAAAAGGGACAGCCAAGATGGTGGCCATCCCCTCCTCCCTCTGCTATTGATTGGCCAAGAGGGCTGCCTTTCGTGTGGCCCCGCCCTTTTCCACCAATCAGCAGCGGGGGCAGGGCCACATAAAGGGCAGCCCTTTCTGCCAATCAGTGGCAAAAGGCAGGGCCACAAAAAAGGCAACCCGTGGCCAATCAGCAGCAAGGAGTGGGGCCTCTGAGGCCCCTTGGCTGCTCAGTGGTGAGGGGGCCAGCCTGCCTGGAAAAGCCTACAAAAACAGTGGCTGGTGCTGCGATTGGCCCATGAAATTACCCGTCTGCCACCTCGATTTCGGTAGGTCCCTACAAATCTGGATGGGGTACTACAGTAGTATGTTTTCAGTTCGTTTTCCACCCACTCCTGAGACAGGTGCAGGAAGAGATTTGAAAACATAAAGAGACTTTGCTTGGAATTGGAGTGCACAATGTTTATTTTCTAGGATCCTTCCAGCATTGGAATTGTGCTGGCCCCCAGGTTCACAGTTGATCCCTTTATTCTTTACATAGGTGTGTTTCACATACGTGAGGCAGAGTTGACTTTGCATTGTTATTGAGCTGTATGAACTGGATAAACTTACTTCGCTAAACTGTCAGCCCCCAGCTCAGTTGTGCGTTACCTGTTTCGATTCAGATGCAAGGTGTCATTGTACAGGTTCTCCTCTGTGTTTCATTACCTTATTTTGTGGTGGTTCAAGTTGCTTTGAGTATTTTGAGATTAAATTGTTTTCTCCTTTCATTTGTGAATAAACTGTCAGTTCCACATGATTTTCAGAAAAGATTAACCATTCCTATAAATGTGCATCAAAATATTATTTAAAACGTTCTTAATGATGCAGAAATATAATTATAGTCCCACGTTACCAGGCATTAGGGAGTACAGAAGCTCCTTTCTACCATAGATAACTCACTCTGCACTAGGTCCTACTGATCATGAAAGCAATTATGCTGGCATATACCTTATACCAGCAGAGCAGGGGAACTCCTCACCAAGTTTTCAAATAATGTAGGTGATGCAGGCAAGGGAGTTCATTCAGTCATTCACCACCTCTTCTGCAGCACAGGTACTACCTTTCCCATCCTGCATTTCTTTATATAAGGGTTCTTTGGCCATTTCTATAGCTTTAAGATTATAATAGCTTCCATATACCATCAGTAAGAAAACTTCTGGTGTGAAGGAAGTGGAAGCTTGGGTGGTTGCTAGATGGGGATGAGTTTACTCTCTTGATTTCTTGCCAGAATCTAGTGTCCAGCACCCATGTGAGGAGGGAATGGGGGTGCATTTGTACTGGGCCCCCAAGCTGAGGTGGGGGGCATTTGCCTTTTGAACGGCTGCATCACACTGCGGGCTCATACTGAGTTTGTGATTTACCAAGACACCCAGACCCTTCTCCGTAGTGCTGGCATCCAGGCAGGTGTCACCCATTTTGTTTATGTATTTTTGACTATTCTTCCCAAAGTGTAGCACCTTGTCTTTGTCTGCATTGAACTTCATCCCGTTAGCTCTAGCCCAGCTTTCCAATCAGTCAAGATCCTTCTACATTGCAGTCCTATCTTCCAACGTGTTTGCAGTCCTTCCCAGTTTCATGTCATCTGCAAATTCGCTCAAGAAGCTCTCAGTTCCAGCATTCTAGTAATTAATAAACATGTTGAATAGCACTGATCCAGGACAGACCCCTGTTGCACTCATTTGAGACCTCCTGCCATTCTGACAAATCCATTTATAATTACCTTTTGTTTGTGGCCATTGAGTCAGTTGGCTGTTCGCCTCATAGTAGTTTTGTCAAAGCCATGTTTCTCCAATTTGTTTATGAGAAGGTCATACAGGACTTTGTCAAAAGGCTTGCTGAAGTTCAGCTGCACTATACCCACAGCATTTCCTTGTTGTATGCAGATAAAGAATGTGTGTGTTTAACTTTCCTGAATACAGCTTTTAATGGATAGCTCTAAAAATGGCTCTTTTAGGACTCTTTAAATTGTGCAAGCTAAGCCTGCATCTACTTTTGTTCTTTGAATAGGTATGTGGATTATTTTACCAGTGTGCAGAATTTTAGGTCAAATCTGAAGACCTAAATATTGAAAATCTGGCTGTCTTCATTTACCTAAACCCTGGTTACAATTATATTTCTGTACAAGAAACCATTTGTGTTTTGGAGGTTTGAGACAACTCCTGCACTTTAGCAATGAGAATTGCTAAATTTTCCATCATTTAGCAAAAGTGAATGCATTTTGGATAGCTTCCCAGCTTGGGTTTGGCTAGTCTTTTAAAAGCAGAATTGTGGTTGTGGTCTCTCTTGAAATATCATGCTGTTCATGCCAATTGAACAGTAGCCAGTGATGATATGGAATGTCCTCATTGCAGCATAGTCACGTATCAGATACTCACTTAATCTTGACTTCAATAATGGACATTGCTGTCAAAGACCTATACCAAGAGATTAGAAACTAGAGTTTAAGCAAAGGTTTGCATGTATTGAATATATGTAATTCTATAAACATTATATTTATAGATTAAATAATCGAAAACCTGTTGATTTATTTCTATGAATAGGTGTAGTTAATTTTAAATTCCTAAATATTACAATGTTTTGGTCATGCTCTTTTTGTTCCCCTCTCCTCCCCCCCCGCCCCCAACCCCCCCCAACAACAGTTAATATTACTTATACCATCTACTATCTGTGTAAGATATTCTGCTCCCCTCTCCACAAGTCCATCATTTCCCAGAAATCAGCCCTTTGGCTGGCATGTTGACACTCAGGAAAAAAAGTTATGAGAGACAGGTTTTGAAAGTGTGTCATAACACTGTTCACATTTTAATAAGGTCTGAGTTACCACTACCCTACAATTCTTGCTGCCTTGCCCTAATTTATCCTTCAGCTAACACTAAGCTTTCTTTACAGTTACCCAGATGAATTCATAGAAGTAGGTAGATTTACATAAAAAATGCGTTGATTGTCATGAAAGGATAACTGGTTTGTTGGTGACTGCATCTCACCTCCTTCCATTGTAAGGGTCTGGCATAGGCAGGCAAGACTATAGGGCATTTTCTTGAGCAAAATGAACATTACAGATGAGAGACCTATATAATACATTTATTCAAGAAAGGGTAGTAAAAGGTCATTAGGCTGGTATCATGTATGGGCAAACTGCTTATGCATCATATAAAAATGTATACAAGTATTGAACCCACCATTGCCTTTGGCTGATGTGATCCAGCTGTTTTTCTTTGTCAGGCAGACAGATGGTCTAGTGTAGCTCTTTGGTGGAATCAGCCATGCCATTAAAAGAGGGAACATAAATAGGTCACTTGAAGCTGTTAACACTGTTCTTATATCTAAAAGCAGCAGTAACACCACCACCTCAAGAGCACTAGGCATAACCCAGGCTTCCAGTAAAACGATGAATCTTTCTCATTTCAGTTTCAGGAAAATGGCAGAGAGCCACCCCTAAGGAAATTTTGTGTACAGCATCATTATTTTAACTGAACTATATCTTGGGCACTCCTGTGTGTGTGTGTGTGTGAGAGAGAGAGAGGGGAGGGAGGGGCAGGTGAATATTGATTGATCTTCTCTAAAACATGAATACATTTCTTACAATGTTAATGGACATTTTGTTCTATTATTAAACTGGCCCCAAAACGTTTCTTCCGAAGCTAATAGGATACAAATGAAATTAAATTGCTGAAACTAAAAGGTAAGTTTTGCTTTTGGCAGTATTCTTGAGTTAGCCAGTTTTACAGGTGTCCAAGGGTCCAGCATGGCAGTATTATTATTTTGTTATTTATAGGCAGTTATATTTTGGGTTTTTTATAGGTATTTACTGCTTTTAAATTTGCCATTGCTGGCTGGCAAGCTGCCTGCCTGCATCTCAGACCGAACATCCTTTAGTTGAGTGCTGCAGAGGTAGAACTTCCGATGTATTGGGCACCAGTCTGATGCTTTGATCATCTGCTTTAATCCTTCTGTTGTTCTAGCAGCTAGTGAAAATGTGGGTTTGCATCATTCTGTCTCAGTAATTCTTGGACATAGTGAGAAGACCACGTTCAAATCACAGGAAAGAAAAAGCATCCAGCCCCTCCTCTGATCCTGTAAAGTTAGTTATTTTAAATTGCTTTTGTGCTCTTGCTTTGCTGTGTGTTCTTGGGATACTTTTAAATATGGTAATAGCAGAGAGAGGTGTTTTTTAGCCTTACATTACTTAGGGGCAGTCTGTGCCACTTCACTGATTTGAGACAGTTTTATTTATTACAACTTATGAAACAAAGCAGCTTTTATGTGTTCAATGTTCTGAAGCTAATAACAAAAAAGCACCATACTTTAAGTCCTCTCTTAAAATTTTAGCTCAATGCTTGGCACAGCAACGCTATTGGATTTTTGATGATTGACAGCATCAGTTTAGGAGTATTAGACTAGTTAAGATTAGAGGTGATTATTTCTCTTGCCATCAACACTATGGAACAGGTAAGGCAGTTTGCAGCTTGGCACTGAAAGGACCAAGAAGTCCACATTGACACAAATTTGTAGGAGAGTACTGTAATAAAAATGTTTAAGGAGACCCTGGAGATAAAAAATAAAGGTACTAAAAACTGAGGGGATTTTTTTTTAGTCATAACTATCCAAGTATTTGAATGGTCAGAACAAAACAATAGAAGAGAATTTGTTTTAGTATGTGTGAGGGGGTATGACTAGAGGAGCTGGAATAAAATCAGATAAATCTAACCCAAATGTCAAGATAAGTTATCTAATGGGTGAAAAACAGGACCTTATAGAACAGCCTTTCAAGGGAAGTGATTGAAGCCCCATTACTTGAGATGTTTAAAGCTGTATTTGGGAGAACATTGTAAAATATATTATGGGAGAACATTTCTTCATTGGCACAGATTGACAGAAGACACAGGGTAATCAAGTCATAATCTCTAACTTTTGTGATTCTGTGTAGCAGGAAAAGTATTAATATAATAATGTCAAAGGTGGTATCACTCCAACATACAAGGCACGGAGGCATTCTGT
>NW_005842180.1:896375-961096 GCF_000455745.1 Alligator sinensis | reverse complement strand
GAGTGTAGGTTTGTTGAAACGTTCCTTTTTTAGAAACATGAGCAAAGTGTAGTTCTTTTATAAGTATGTAGTGGATCAGTTCCCTTGATTATTTGTACAGTAAACTCTCCAAGCTTGTTCATTCTGGATTGATTGTGGGGGAATGAGGGGTTGCAGTTACTGATGACTGTAGAGTTGTATTTAGGCATTGGACTGTTTAATTACCTGTATGTAGCTGGGGTACAGTTTGGGTTAAGCATCCTGAAGCCAGAAGTGGTTGTCTGTGCAAGAACTGGATCTTGTGAAAGCTGTCTTGGGGAGCTAGAATACATAAGGCTATCTATTTGCAGCTGCTGTTTGCAGTTCTCATGTGATTTTCCTGACCCCAAGCTGTCATCGGATTGGGAGGAGTGGAACTGGTTAACTTAAAAAAAAAAAAAAAAAAAAGACTTCCCTAAATGTAGTCACAATGTGCTACTGTTGTAGGTAGCATATTGGTAATTATTTTGGAAACGTAAGGAAAAATGTTGCAGAATAAACAAATAAAAGCCACTAATATTCCCGTGTGGCAGGCAGTGATTAGTTTGTATTGAGAAACAATTTGACATGAGGTCTAATTTTATCTTTTAATATAGAGGCTTGCACATTCAGAATGTTACACCGTTAACCCATCTAAATAAACTGACCTGCAGATCCATGGGTTTGTGTATGTGGATTTTTTGGGGCCCCTTTTTCCTCCAAGCTGTTGACACTTTTTATGTCATTTGATAAAGACTGTATAAAGGTCATTGAATTCATATACATCTTGGTCTGTGAACTCCTTGAGGCAGGACCTGAGTCGCAGCATACTTTTTACAGCCTCAAACAGATAATCCCTGTACTCTTAGTTGAAATGAACTAGCTTCACTCATCCTCAGAATTTCCTCCTAGAAAGAGCTAGTGTTCCTCACTACTCTTTTGTAGAGGATTTATCTCCTTGAACATGTGTGCATCTGCGCATTTGTTTCCCTTGATTGTTGTTGTTTTCCCCAGAAAGGATGTGTGCACAAGACAAACATTCTTGTATGAGTGTTTGACTTTTTTATGGGTGGGTTCTTCCATAACAAAATGTTTTGTAGTATGCAAGTGCTGAAAGGGATAATGACAGAAATAGTAGTCTGTGCCAGCAATGCTTACCTTGTTAATAAGAATGTGCAAGCAAGGTGACATATGTATATCTGGACAGAAAGTGTTGTATATACATAGCACTGTACTCTACAAATACTTGATGCATTTTAGGGGCATGGAGCTGTATTTCAGATTCTGCAAAATGTCATTAGGACTTTAGTGAAGTGACAGTTGGTTTGCAAGCTGGATATTAATAATGTATTATGCATTTATGTCATGTCTTTACTACTGATTACTTGTATTTTAGTATGGTGTACCCAATGAGTCCTTGTGTAATACTGTCCTTAGTGGCTATGGGCTCCATAATATTTTAATATCTCATTCTTTGGAGTATGTGATGTGCCTTCCTATACATTTCTACAGTACTGAAAATATTTCGGGTGCTATTGTAATGGATATAATAAACAATGTGCTTATTGGAGGTTGCTAAGAGTTGCATTTTTGAGACATACCAACCCTTTAGTTTATAATAGTTCTTGTATGTGTACTGTTAATGTACTTAAATGTATGGAGCTTCCATATCAAAAAAGTGAAAAATACCCAAGTAATTTTAATCCTAATTTTAGGGTATGTAAATTTAATACTATATTTTTGTTATTATTCAGATTTACTAAAAGTTGGCTATGTGAAAAGAAATCCCTTGCCTTGTCAGGTTGGAAGCATGACATGCAAAGGGGAATGCTTTTCTGTCTGTAGAGAAGGTCAGTGAAGTAGTGTTGATACTTAATCTCTAGTTGGAGTTGCACTGAAAGCTCTTACTGATATGAGATTAGTCTTGATGGAGATGTCCTACTGTCACATGTGCATCATACTGATCAAGAGTAGTAAAATCAATTCACGGGGAGTTGGGTTGGAGGGAGAGAAGGCAGAAGCCGAGTCAGCTTCAGTTTAGTAAAAGGAGAAGCTTGATTTTTTTTATTATTATTATTATTATTACATGAAGATATTGAGAAGTACAGATTGCTTTTGTGTGGGTGAAAAAATAGTCTATGTGTATAGCAGGACATTGTCAGAGAAACAGGAATGCAAAAATGCCTTTGAATTCAGGGCAGATTTGTTTTTGCTTCATGGGTAGTCAGCATCAATGTTTTTGAACAGAAGGGAGGAGGCTGATTACCAAAAGGTTTCCTGTTCACGTGGATAAAAAGCTCTGAAGGAGAAACAGGAAAGCAGAAATTCTCAGTTATAATTAGTAATAATTAGTTACTAATTATAATAAGTAACTAATTATAATAAGTATAATCAGTAATGTCTCAGTAATAATTAGCTGTCCGATGCATTTTGTGACATTATGCACAAATTACAAATGAAGCAGAATTAAATATTGGCAGCCTGGTTAGGATGTCTAGCAGCATCGGTGCAGAGAAAACAATTACCAGACTACAGAATTATGCAAAATGCCATTATTTTATTGGACTTGCATGCTTAAAAGTAATTAGCATGTTAATAACCAAGCAATTTCTGTGCTGTATGTTATAGAATATACAGGTCAGACTGAGCTCCTGTGAGTGTAGGAGGGCGTGGACTATTTACCAACAGTTAGAGTTGTTGGTTGTAGCCGTGTTGGTCTAAGGACCAACAGAAAATGAAATCGCTTGGGCTTAACATTCTGCATATATTTTTCCGGTTTGACGAATCCAACTTTATTCCTGTTCTGGGAAAGAGCAGGGCACAGTTTCAGAGTGGATCTGAAGGACTACTTTCAGATCCTACCACCACACATAGATGAGAAAGGCTTGTGCTGAGGAAGCAGCTGTGAACACAGGCAGTTCACTAACTCACAGCTGTGGCTGGAATCTGCCTAGGAAGAAAGGAAAAATCTAAGCTGGGCATGTGAGAATAAAAGTACTGCTGGTTAGTGGGTTAGTAGATTACTACTTGCTCCTCCTGAGACTTGACTTAGATCGTTCATCCTGTATATATGTAGGAACGGGGAGTCAAAAACCTGCAACCAGAACTGCAAATCTGGGTCAAGAACAAACTGTCTCTACTAGGTGAGTTGATTGATTTTTCTGGAAATAGCATGAAGCAGGCACTATTTCCTGTTATGGCTCTGTATGCAGCCAGGCAGAACACTAAAGCTTCTTTTTTTATCTTTTCCTCCCTCCCATACCCACTCCTTTATTTTATTTAAGCTGAATACTTTAGTCAGATCATTATCTTTCTCTGGGTTTTTTGTGATTCTTGCTTCCTTATGTTTGTTGTGTTAGAAGTTTGGTAGGGTTAGCTGGGGGGGAAAGGAGCAGGGATGGGCAAGGAAGCTGAAGAGGTGGGGGTAGGGAAGGCTAGTTTGAGAGGAAAGTCTGTAGTATTTGAGCAGTGGCTGAAGTTGGAGGGTCTGAAAAATGCTGTGTGTTGACACAGATGATGACTGTTACTGCTGTGAGGATGCATGCTGACTAGATCACTCCACAGCCCAGGTGAGAGGGCATCAAGAGACCAAGTAATTGCCAGGTCTGGTTAGCCTGGTGTGTTGTGCCCTTTCTTTCATTGACCTCTTTTTGCAGCTGGTGTTGTGAGCCCATTTTCTGCTAGGTAATGGAATATTTCCAGAAATCTTTATTGATATTTAATTCAAGTGCCACCCTTTAGGCACAGGGTGTGACTTTTTAAAAGAAAAACTATTGAAAACTGTTCTGGGGCCTATGTTGATAATAAATTTGCTGTTCTGTTTTTTCTGGCTCTCTAGTATTGGAAGCCACAGCAGTTTAAATCATAGTACTGATTTTTTTTTTCACATGTAAACACCCTGTTTTTATAGGAGTGTTGGTGCAGAGTTGTTAAACTGGCTCAGGGCTACAAAAGGAGTCATGGCCAATCATATAACTTGCAAGTGCCTAGTTTCCAGTCCTATGCCCAGATCCTTAAGTATTATCTATGCAGTGATTCATGGCTAAATTATTAAATGTGGGTTTTAAGACTTTTGGGGGAAAAAGAGGAAATAGCTGGGTTTGCAGAGAAATAATTTGGCTATGTGAAGTGATGCAAGCAAGAGTGAAAGAGCTGAAGGGAAGCCAAGAAAGGAGGTGTAAGCAAGGGGTGTAACCTGCAAATACAGGATCAGAGGTAGGGTGCAGTTGCTCCATACAGTTTGTAATCTAGAAGGCAGTTTTGAAACAATTTGAAATGCAGTGTAAGCCCCAGATGGTGAGCAGAAGTAATGTTATCTTAAATTTATAATAGAGTAAGTCCACTTTTCTTTTGGATGGAAAAACTTTGCTTTAGCTTTTATTGCTTACATCCATGTACGTAACATTGCTGCACAACCATACCATAAAAGGGACATACACTATTAATAAGCTTATTTTCTTTGCTGTCTAAAATTGAAGGATCTGTAGGAGCCACATGCTGGAATAGACAATGAGGCTATGGAGATGCATAACAATTGAACTGTTCCAAAATGTCATTCATTGGGTGCATCGACATGTGCTATTAAGGCAATGTGATAAATTCCAGCACAGTTCACACCAGAGTTGACTGCTGCTGGGCACAGCATTTACATGTGCATCTGGGCTGGCAGCAGGCTTGGGGGGTCAGCCCTGGGCTCCAGGGAGCTGTGTCAGGTGGCAGAGGGGCTAGCTGGAGCACGAGAGTGCTAAAGTCCAGAGCCGTGCAGCAGGCAACCCCTGCACTTAGCACTCTCGTGCCTCATCCAGCTCCTGTCACTATCTACATATGTATTTCAGTGCAGTAACTGACTCCACTGTAAGATGGTACTGTCGTGTCATTGACAAGAGTATCTTATGGCAGAGTTAATTAATTTACTGCGCTCTAATACCAGCACACATGTAGACAGTGAGATTACTATGGAGCTAATTAGTTAACTCCACAGTAAAGCGTACATGTAGATGCACCCATAGGGATCCATTTTGCAATTGTGTGAAGTGCTGTGGTTCTGACCAGGCGGTGAGAGTGAGTGCCCAGCCCAGTATGCATCACAGTGGGCAAGTGGGAGGAGTGCTTATATCACACTTTGAGAGTCCCAGGGATGGATGACCTGTGGTTGGGGCATTGTCATGTTTCTGCTTTCCCTTGTTTCCCAAATCTGAGTTCAGTAAGCTTCAATAGCCTGCAGCTGACGAAAGTTTTCAGTGTGCTTGGCTGACTTGGGGGCGAGGGGAAAGGAATACCTGGACCCATGTTTTTGGTTCTCAAGGTCAGTAGAAGGGCTTGATGGGGGGCTGCAGTTAGGAGGGATGGAGGACACAGCTGATTGTTAGTAAAATAGCTTTTATTGAATAAACAATGCAAGGGAGCTCACTGATTAAAGAGGGAAAAAAGGGGAGCAGTAGAGTTCTAGCTGCATACCAGAGTAGCCAGTTGTAGCCATGTGTGTTGGCGGGGTGAGGAGTGATGCAGTGTGGGATGCCTGGAAGCCTGACCAGACCCATGTCACGGAATGCTTGGTATCCACCCACAACATTGAACTAATTCACAGTGAACCATTCAAAATAGTATTTGATTTTCCAGGTATGCTTTTGAACCATTCCTGGTGGATTTAAACCAGTTTAATAGGCTTGTGTATCTGTCTGCTTCAAGTTTAAACTGCATTTAAACCATTCTAAGTGGTATGTATGCCCAAGCTCTGACTGTGGTGATGCATGCTGGTTAGGTTACTGCGAGATCTAAGTGAGAGGACAGTGAAAGAGCAAATGATTGCTAGATTCAGTTAGCCTGGCAAGAATGATTTCCTGCAGTTTCTAATGGATAAAGCTAAGCTGTTTTGAATGCATTGTTCAAAAACCTAGATTCCTCATGAGTATTTTACTGAATTCTGTACTTGATTCCCAGCAGCGCTTGCCTTTCAGTAAATGTGACATGCAGTAAATGTGATGTGCATGCTGTTTTAGAGTTGGCTTCATCTTACCATGATGGAAAGAGTTTATGCTACTGCATACTAACATTTGTAATTGTATTTCAAAGCAGAGAAATTGTAAAGGTCAGCAGCAGCAAACTTGAGACCCATCTTCAATCATAGACTCATTTAATTCATACTGGGTGTGTCTAAATGAGATGCTAAATGTGCATTAGACAAATTCTACTGTGCGTTAGCACGTCATGGTGAAAGCCATGCTGGTACACTAATGTGCAGTAGAATTAGTCTACTACACATTAGCATAATTTACATGGCATGTGCTGGCAGTACTGCATCAGCTACTGTGCATTCAGTTAGTACCTGTTATTATAGGTATTAAACTTAATGCTCAGTAACCACAGCACATTAATGCACATGTAGACATGTCCACTTGCTGCATTAACTCCAGTGCAGATACTTTGCAGATATTGTTGTGGCTTTAAAAACTGCATGCAAGTCCTCTGTACTGTTATTGTTACTGTATGTGTATGAGAGGGAGAAGACAATGCATTATGTATAATTTGTGTAACAGGAAGCAAATGGAGAACTCTGCTGAATTTCTTTTGCTTTTGGGAACTTTAATTTCTGCATTTCCTTATCTAGCCTGAATTCAAGCTCTTTGGGGTAGAGACTTATTTCGGTCTGTTTGTTCCATGTGAACACCACAGTCCAAATAACCATAACAAGGGTTCTGAAATCTCTACATGACTTTTTTCCTTTGGTGAAACTCATTTCTTCCTATTACAATCATAGTTGTCCAGCAGCAGCTGTAATTATAGTATTTTTTGCGTTTGGGGTTTTGTCTGCACTAGGTTTTTTTACCAAAGTTTCCACCAGTTCAGCCCCAACAAGGACCTGGTATTGCAGGCGAAGAGCTGGCAGCCCTTACTGCTTCAGCCAGTGTGTCACAAGTATCTGCTCTGAGTGGGGATCTTTTGCAAAGTGCTGGTAGTCTCCTGGAACTCTGTCTAAGCTAGTGCTGCCCCCAAAGTTGTGTACCTGATGAGAAAGATTTAGCATAAAAAAGCATATTGTACACCCTGTCCTAGAAGGCAAGAGAGGCACCTACCCCAAAAGCAGTGATTCTTGACAACCAGGGTGGCATGAGATGTTTTGAAGGGTGCCATGAGGTGTGAGAAGAAAAAGTCCAGGCTCGGGCTCATCCCTGCCCTGCCCCATCTGCTTGGCCCCTCTGCGTAGAGGTAAGCACTGTAATAAATACGTTAGCGGTTGAAATGGGGTGGTGCTTGATTCGCAAAAGTTATGGCGGGTTGCCTTGAGTGAAATGAGAGGATACCTCAAGTCAAATGAGGGGTGCCTTGAGTCTGAAAAGGTTGAAAACCACTTGCCTAGACAAAGATAGGCAGGTACCAGAGGAACTTACATTACTTTTATCTTCCAGCTGTTTATTGAGGGTGATGCTTGCATCCATGATACTCTCAGGGATCTATCTAAACCTCCGTCCTCACTTTGCATTGGCCAGCTCTTCTGACAATTGTTTTTTAAACACAGGCTGTGTTTTCCTCCTGTCTCCTTTCTACTTGTTTTCAGCGGTTAGAATGGAGCAGGGTACCGTACATACCCTTTACACAGCCGAATGTAACACAGGTTCCTCTGATACTTGCCTATCTTTGTCTAGGATTCTGTGGCTTAACAACCTTCCCACAGCCAAGCAAGTGATGTCCCAGGACTCTACCTTTTCCCTACCCAAGCCTGCTAGTGAACCTCGGTTTGCTTGTGTTGTTTCTCATTAATAAACAACGACAATTTATTCGTGACAAATTCTCTTCTGAAAAAGTATGTTCAAGTCTGCAAGATGCAGTTTTAACAAAAGCTGTGAATGGAGGAGGATATGCAGCAGCCTTTTCTTTAACAATGTTTCTTTGGCATCTTCTCAAAGTACAAATCATTCCAACTGTGTGCTTGCTCACTTTTTATATGGTTTGGTTTTTCTGTTGCCCACTTGGTCCCTCAGTGTTTCCAACCAACTTTGGTACTCAGGTTGTCTTGGGTTAGCATTGCTTCCACACTGTATGAACCTGCATAGGCCAAAGCTTGCTGCTTAGGGCCATCTCCGCCATCTGTCTTATTACTGAGCTCCTATTTCTCTCATACAAGGAAGCTCCTGCTGTCCCTTCCAAACTCTGACCAAAAAGAGGGGACAAAAGTAAGAGAGGTGTTAGGTCTGATGGATACAAAGATGAACCTTGAGATGTCAGTTTCCCCATAAATAATGCCATCTGTGCTGGCAGAAAATCAAACCTCTATTTGCATCCTTTGTTGTTGACACAGTGGCAGCTGTAGCATAGACAGGGTTCAGTAGTATTTGTTTGCACGTGATTTTCTGGGGTAAAAGCAGTTCAAACCAGTTGCTTGTGAGGAGTAAGAAATGTTATCTTCCACACAGGGTATTAAATTGGCCATGTACCATCTGTTTTTGCTTTCTTTAAATGAAACATTAAGGTACTTGTCACTGCTCAAAGCAGCATCTTGGCTGTGACAGATTGTTGTTCTGATCCAGTATGGCAAATCCTATGTTTCCAGTCAGAAAACACAAGTATGTTATTTTTTTAAAGACTTCCTCTTCAGTCTCCCTCTCATTCTGTAATGGTATGTAGCACGTACCATTGGCCCATGTGGTCTAATTTGTTTGTTGCCCTGTGGGGTCAGGCCAACTCTCAGGATTTCAATATTACGCTGTTAGACAGGAGGGTGTAACACAATCGCACATATACAAACACACAAATCAATTAGGTGCATACACACGCACTCTACCAGCTCAGGCACGTACACATTCAAACCAGCCTAGGCACATGCATACCTATCACCAATTCAAACACATACACTATACACCCCAAAAGTTAGACACAGATCACTAATTCATATATCATGCGCGCGCATGCACACACACACACCCCAGCAACTCAGATACACACATGTTCAAAATAACTAGTCTAGGTTCATGCACACCTATCACCAGTTTAAGCCCATACACGCTACACACACCAAATTTAGACAGAATCAGTTACCAGTTACCGATACCTGCACATCCAATACACATACGTGGATTACTAATTCATATACCACACACACACACAATGATATCTATATATGTATATATATGAGTATTCACTAATTTACACACATACCACCCACCTACACAGGTGAGTTCCTAAGTTGGGTGTTGTGATGTGTATGTATATATGTGCTTGGTGTACTTAGGATACCTGGGGGAAGGTTAAGGTAAGAAAATAGAAGTGTAGGGAGTTAAAGTTACCAGGACCGGGATTAGAACCGGTAGACTACAGGGGCATGGGCTGAAGAACTGAGGCTGGGGGGTAACTTTAGGTTAATTGATCTTAATTGATTAAAAGACAACAGCCCAAAGCCTGCAGAACAGGGTAGATACCCACACAGAGGCTGGGACTGGAGCCAGAGCCACGGGGAGCTGAAAAGGTAGGTGCTGGAGAGGGAAAGTGGGACTAAGGGAAAGTGTGGGTGTTAAAGAGGGACTCTGGGTGTGGGGAGCCAGAGGATGGCTCCAGGGCAGCTAGAGAAGTTGCAGGGAGCAGCAGTAGGTGCTGGGAGCTGGAGAAAGGCTCCAGCTGCTGGAGAAAACTGCAGGACAGCCACGAGGAGCTGGGAAGCTGCAGGGTAGGGGGATGACTACAGAAGGTGCGGGGCAAGCCTGAAAACAGAGACAGACAGCAGAAAATCACAGGAAAAGCAGCAGGAGGGACTAAAATGCAGCAGGAGCAACAGGAAAGCAGAGAAAGGCAGCAGAAAGTCACAGGGAAAAGGCAGTAGGAATTGAGAGGAGATTGGGAAACTAGTGGAGAGGGGTGGGGGCTAGAGCTGAGAGAGAGAGAGAATAAGGCTGGAATTTAAGGTAGGGAAGGGACTGGGGTTTAGTAAAACATGACCCAACTCGGGGTTGCAAATGCCAGTGGTTTTATTGAACAGGTTTTATTGAACAATGTCTTATTGGTTCCCTTGCACCCACCCACCCACCCACCCACACACACACATGCGCGCACACACACACACAATGGCACGAGGAGAGAGAGAGACAGAGAGAGAGAGAGTCCAAATTGTAGGAGGAGGTGTGCAGGTAATATCTACCTATCCAGGTTGGAAAGGGGTCCTTGTCTAGTAGGTGTTGTCCAGAGGGGGGTTGCCGGCAGGGCCTCTGGGTGGATAGGTGGTGTGGCATGGTGCTGGTCCAGATGGAGAGGGCATCCCACTGGGTCTGTCCTCACTGCCCTTTTTTATAGGGGCAGACCTTGTGTGACCTTAGTGACAGGAAGCATGGCCAGGCAAGGGCCAGCCCCTGGCGTACTGAGCACATGTGCTCCATGCAGGGATGTGCAGTTTCAGGTGTCTGTAATGGTGAGAGTTGCTGGTTCTGCAGGGCCTTTTGTCTTTCAAATGCTGGGTTCTTGTCTCTGTTCCTGGATGAGGTCTGGGGTTCCTGGATGAATCAATGTGAGGTGATGGCCCAGTCATTACAGGCCATTCCGTAGAGGCCTGCTACCATTGTATTTCAATCATTTCCAATCACACTCATTCATCCGGGAACCAATTTACCTGGGAGGGGTATGTGACTCATACAGTTGCAACATGGGATGCCCAGGCAGAGGACAGAAGATGGAGGCTTGACATGTAAAATGGAAACTTGACTTGACTTTGGTTCACTTACAAACACAAGGCTAAACCATACGATATCCATATGAAACAATACAAATCAACACAAAAATGATGATAATACAATATACAACAGTAAGAATCAATGCAAACCTAACAATAATACAATATAAAACGGTGGCTATCCAAAACCAAAAACTTGCTACCAAAATAAAAATGTTTAAAGCTTATCCTAAGTCTGAGCTCACTTATACTTATCTATAGGGAATAGAGAGGGAGAGAAAAAGTCAGAAATGGTTGGGGAAAGGGGAGGGAATGCATTTTAAAATAAATTAAAAAAAGAAAAACTGGGGGTTTTGCTACATGTTCACCTGTGTCTGCGGTCTTGCCCTTGCAGATGCAACTTTTCTTTTATTTGTACTCTATTGTGTATTCCACAGCAATCACTGGGGCACCTTGCCTCTGGCTGGGGAAGCAGACACAAACATCTTAAGTGTCTCTCATCTTTTCTGTCTCTGTGTCTTGTTCATGCACTCTCACTCATAGAGAAGATAAATTTTTCCACCTGCTTCTTGCTGTAGACTAGATGCTGTAATCCCCCAAAACATTTAGAAACTGAAAATGCAAGATAGCAAGACATTTTTTGGGCTCATAACTTTGCACTAGGCTGCCACAGTTCATTTCATTTTGGTAAGATGTTGTCCAGAGGCTTCATGTGTCAGGACATGGAACCTGTACTTAATGCAAATAGAGAAACAAAGCCAGTCAAGATATGAGAAGATATGTGACTGTGTGTAATGTGGCTAGAATGTCAAGATAGATCATTTTAGATACTCTGAAGGGAACGGAGGGAAATCTGGGGAGGTCAAAGAGGAAAGGGAAGTTCACACAATCAAGATAACAAAAGCAGGATCAATATACTTAGTAGCAGAGAGAGAGAGGCAGAAATGCTGTCCAGTTTAAGCCTGTATGATAAAGTATGACACAGGTCCTGGGAAGTTCTCTTGAGACACGGGGATAGATGTTGGCAGTCAAAGAGTCACCAAGATAAGTTAGAGGAAGGAATTACTGGTTAAGGCATCAGGGCATTTAAGGAGAGAGAGAATCTGTCCTGCCCTGCAGAGTTCTTCCTGGTGCCAGTATTTGCCCACATAAGCCCTGCTTGAGAACTGCAAACAAAAATAAGTTTGAGTAAAGATGGACAGTAGTGCCGCTGTGCTCCATGTATCTAGCAACTCCTGGGTAGTTCAAAGGTGCCAATTCCATATTCTCTGGAATAGAGATTTGAGTTGAACCTGTTCAGCCTTCACAAGAGAAGTCTGAGAGGTGATCTAGTGGCCGTCTATAAACTTACCAGGGGGGACCAGAGGGGAATGGGTGATACCCTGTTCCCTCGAGCGCCTCCTGGAGTAACAACGAATAACGGCCACAAGTTGACTGAGGGTAGGTTCAGGCTGGACATCAGGAGGCACTAGTTCACAGTCAAGGCGGCCAGGATCTGGAACCAACTTCCAAGGGAAGTGGTGCTCGCTCCTACCTTAGGGGGTCTTTAAAAGGAGGCTTGATAACTACCTAGCTGGGGTTATATGAGCTTAAACTTACCAGGGGTTTAGGTTGTAGCCGTGTTGGTCTAAGGATATAGGCAGACAAGGTTCCTTGGGTGAATTTGATATCTTTTATTAGACCAACTCAAATGGTTGGAGAATAGCTATTAAGCAAGCTTTCGGGTTCAAAAACCCTTCGTCAGGCTCAGGAAGCTGCAGCAGTTGGTGTGTGCTCTTCCTGGATGGAATGAAAAGTAAAGGTTTACTTTTCATTCCATCCAGGAAGAGCACACACCAACTGCTGCAGCTTCCTGAGCCTGACGAAGGGTTTTTGAACCCGAAAGCTTGCTTAATAGCTATTCTCCAACCATTTGAGTTGGTCTAATAAAAGATATCAAATTCACCCAAGGAACCTTGTCTGCCTAAACTTACCAGGGGTCATATGAGCCCAGTATTCATTCCTGCCCAGGGTAGGGGGTCAGACTTGATGATCTGCTCAGGTCTCTTCCAATCCTATATCTATGAACCTATGAGTTGTGTTAGTCTTGTACCGCAGCATCAGCCTGTCTACCAAAGTGGTTTTTCCAGTGAAGTGTTCCAACTTGGCAGCCATGTGCTTGCCTGTGTGTAACTGCTCCTTCACCCTTCCCTCAGTTTTATAGCTAATTGGTCAGGGAGACTCTGCTATCAGTCAGGTAATAGTTGTTCTTAGATACAAACTTGAACTGAAATTAGGTTGTATCTTAGTGTTAATTTTAAAGATTGGGACATGGGCTCATGAGAGCAACATTTTAAGTTGCAGATGTCACCACCCTGATTTGTCTCCCTCCCTCTCTCTTGCTCGCTCGCTCTCTCTTGCTCTCTCTCTCTGTCCCCCTATCCTACCCCTGCTTTTTTTTTATCATACTGTGTTTTAGTGACTTGCTAAAATCTATTTGGCAATATTGGTTTAACTATAACTGGCTTACTAGGAAATATTTCAGCTCCAGTAGGGACTTTCTGACTGATTAGTTCTTTAGGACTCCGAAGCTTAGGGCCTCTCTATAGAAGAATCTTGAATAACCCCTTGGATTTCTGTGTTGTTCCAGGCCCTCCTTTTGATCCTCTGTGTTCAGTTTCCATACAAGCTCTAACACTCCTCTCGTTGCTGTTAATACTGACCTCTGTTATAAAATAGTTTAAGGATTTTATCTAACCCATCCATATTTCCAATCTGTGATTTTTTTTTTGTTTGGGGACTAAGGCGCTTACTCATAGAACTACATGGATGTGCTTTCTAAGCAGAGTTAATTTGGCTTCCTGTGCAGTTCAGCAGTAAGATTTGCCATCCTTTTTGTCCAAATCCTCCTTCCCCTGGTGTTTCTATGAGGCACAGAGGTTTCATCTTTCTGTAGCTAGAAGGAATTTATGGTCAGTTTCCACTCCAGTCGAAGGAACTCTTTGGAGGTAATAAAAATGATTCCAGGTGAATTCTGAAAGGCCACATTGCATATGGCCCCTTGTGCAATAACACCTCTGAGTCATTTTGTATTTAGGCCATAGCAGTTTCCTGTGGTGAATAGAGAGCAGCTTGATATTTTATGGTTTTTCAAATGGCTTTTCTCTGAAGTCAGTTGCACGCTCAGACCTATAGAGGCAAACCTCACTCTTTCTCATTTGGAGGGAAGCCTCATTGGTTGAGCTATATTTAAGTGGTTGTTAAAGTCTCTTCCTCTAGCATTGCCCCAGATTAGCAGTCTGAACTAATGTGGTAGATCTAGTTCATGCTTTGTTAGTTTTACTGTTCCTCCCCCTTCTTGTCAAGTCCTGTATTATTAGAAACCAAATCAAACAAATTTTTTAAGCGTTTTTGTTAAGGTCTGGAATCAGTTCTCTGCAAAAACAATCTGGAGTCTTTGACCATGCTGTAGTGAATTCTGATGGCATTCACTCGGGTATTGGACAGGTGTTACATTTCCAGAAAAATGCTGCTCCCCCAGCATGCAGGCATTTGCACAGTTTCTTTCAGAGAAACATGCCATCCACAAGAAAGAGCTTCCATTTGGGAACTTGGAAGAGCTCCCCTGCAAGAAAGGTGTCTCATGCCAGAATGAAGACCTGTAAGCTTCTGCTCAACTTGCATAATCGAGAGATTTGGGGGGGACTCCAGTCTTGGGAAGGTAAGGAGGCATTTCCCCACAACATGGCTCCTCCCTGTCAGGAGAGGAGTTGAGCTGCTGTTACCACCTTGAGCCTTTCCTAGATGGGAGGAGTCTGAACTGGGGGAAGGTAGAGAGGAGGTTCCCCATGATAGGGGAGTAGTCGAGGAACTGCTTCTCTTGTGCCTTCTCCAGCCTGGGAGGACCCAGGAAATTTGCAGTGATAGAAATGAATGCCTGTCCGTGGCTTCTGACAAGCAAAAAGTAACACAAATCCCAGGACAAACTGGTAGACAGTCTACCTAATTAATGGTTTTGGGTGTTTACCTGAAATGTAATCAATCTGTTGTGTGAAAAATATTATTTTTATTATTAATATGGCTGCTCTAAGAAATTCCATTGTATTTTATGAAGAAGGGAGATGTTAAGAGTTTGTAGCCTCTGTGTGGGTGGTCATGATATTATATAGTATGTTGATATAAATCTAATTATGCTGGTACGTCTGCTTTGTTAAAGAGACGAACAAATTCTTTGCAAAGCTTTAGGAAAGAATATATATATTTTTAGGGCTGTAAAACGATTTAAAAATTTGATTGCGATTAGATATGTGATTAAAGAAAATAGTTTCAGTTAATCGCAATTTTAATTGCACGGCTAAAAAAAGTCAAAATTATGTGTGGAAAAACTCAGAATTAGGCAGGTACTTTGTATGGTTGTGGTGGGTTTGGGGGTGGGGTTGTGTGTGGGGGGTGGAATTTGTGAAGGTGTTGGGAGCTATTGGTGTGTGTGTACGTGGGGGTGGAGTGGTCCCCACACAACCTGGCAGGATGTGGAGTATTGTGGGCCAGAAGTGAGGGGCAGCAGCAGAGCTGTGGGGGCTGTGGCTTGGGAGTGAGGAGCAGACACATACACACACACTGCCCAGCAGGTAAGTCTATAGAGGGAAAGGGAGTGGGGGCAGATTGAGGCCCCCACGGTGAGGGAGGGAGTGGGGCAGGCACTGGGGTGAATGGAACTGCAGGGCTAGGGCAGGTTGTAGGATGGAGCCACAAGCAGCTTGTCCAGCAGCGCAGGGAGGGCATGACTCCCTACTGCTGTGCACACCCCAGGGGCAGCATGGGGTGCACATACCCCCTAGATTTGTACATGGGGCAGAAGCGGCCTGGGGCTCTGAGCCCTGCTGCCATTGTCCTGGGAGCCATATGCTAGCCACGCTGCATGTCCCCTGTCCGCTCGGCCACAGGAGATCACAACATGGCATTGTGCAGCTCCTGGGGCAAAGACAGCAGGGCGCAGCACTCCAGCCCGCAGCAGGCAGCCCACTCCCACTTCTGCCCCATACATAAATCCAGGGGAACATGCCTTCCATGCCTGCACTGGGGGTGCGTTCAGGGGTGGGGTGCCATGCCCCTCTCCCCCATGCCTCTGGACGAGCTGCCTGTGGCTCTGTCCCATGACCTGCCCCAACCCCGAGACCCCATTCACCCCTGCCTCACTCCCTCCCTTGCCATGGGGACCTCACTGTGTCCCCACAACTCTCTCTTCCCCTATGCCCCTTCCCTCCACAGACATACCTGCAGGGCGCTGCTCTATGCACCTCCGGGCCAGGCTGCATTCCTGGCCACATGCAGACAGCAGCCGTTTGTCTGTCTGTGCGCGCTCCCCTTCACCTCCCCCCTTCCCCCATGCAGCTGCTCAGAGCTCACGCCCAGGCTGCCCTGCAGTCCTCTGCAGCACTGCCACTGCTGCCCCACTGGATAGCCCAGAGGCGGCGGTGACAGCGACAGAGCGGAGCCCAGGCATGGGCTCCAAAGCCACATGCACAACTAATGCATTAAAAAAAATTAACACAAGAAGTATTAAACACATTAATTGCATGCATTAACTGCAATTAATTAACAGCCTTAATATTTTTTTAATTTTTCATGTGTGTCTTGACTTTTCTGCTGGTTGTTTTTGTTTCTTTTTTCCCTAAAGATCCAAGATTAAAAGCACTAAGCCTAAAGAGATATTCTAAATGAATCCTAGACTAATACAAGATTTAGCTGTCTCAAAAACTGAATACGTTATCAGTCTCACTCCTTGCTAGTGCAGGATTGTCTTCCTGCCAGTATGTTTTCTAGGGCTTTATCCAGTTATCTAAAAAGTCTTGAGCAATCAGGTTTCCACAGCTTTCTGCTAATAGTCCACTGGGAGACTGTTCACAATTGAATAGATCTCAGAGTCAGGAAATTTCCATGGTATTCAGCCTAAATTTTCTCTTTTTTAACTCCACCCGCTATTCCTATCTATTCCTGTGCACCACAAGTTCCTGTCCCTCACTGGAAAAATATAAACTATTATCCAGCTCTTAGCAATTGTTCCTTAAATGAAATTATGGGTTTCATTCTTCCATATGAACCTTGCAGGTTCTCAGGTACTGTTGAGGTGGACAAAACACACAAGCCTAGGTAGACAAATGAATCACTGTAATGGCTTAATCATTCTTGCTGCTATTTCTGAGTTTCCTCCAGTGCATCAATATCTTCCTGGTATTGAATTTCTCAGAACTGAACAAATCATTCCAGCTGGTATCTTCCCAGAGCCACGTAGACAAGAGCTGACACCTCCCTGCTCTGTGACATGATTCCTCTGCACATGCAGATGGGTTCCATCCCTTTTTGCTGCTTCCCTCCTAGGCTTCCCTCCAGGACTCTTCCTCCCACTGGCTCCCTCTTTGCGGTTACTGTTTCCCCAGCTAGCCCTGCTGGCCTTTTTCCAAGTTCACTCTAATTTCTAAACCATCTGTGTAGACATTTTGTATTAGTTCTGTCATCTCTGATGTTCCCAGTGCCTCCCAACTCAGTATTATTCACAGTGTTGTTACATTTGTTAACTCTCTCTTCTAGGTAATAATGAAAAGGTAGATAAGAGAGCACATGGCTATAAAAACCTGTGCACAGCCCAATGCATTGCCTGTAATAATTACCCTTCCTTATCTCAGTGTGATGGTAATACATGTCCAAGATCATAGTAATTAAATTTGAGATCAGAATTTTCTGGAAATTATTGAATGTTTTACTTAACTCCAGATATATCATATCAGCCATGAATGCAAGGTCCAATGTTTTTAATTAAAACAAAATGCATTTAGCGATGTCCTGCTGCAGTTGGTTGTTCATGAAAAAATACGAACTAATGAAGTTTACTATGCTGTGAAGAAGTTTCAGCATAGTACTTTTGCTTTTATCACCCTATACATTACTGGTGATATTCTTAAGCTAATAAGGGAAGGAAACCTCTGGTTCCTTATGCCTTCTATATTCCTTTCAAGCCATATACTTCTGATAGCACTGCCTGTCTAACAGCATGATTTTTTTAAACTGTGTCCCAATATTTGCATCCTTCTTGAAATACATAAAAGTATACATTGGTTAGCTGTAATTTCATCAGACTTTTAAAAACTGATGAAAAACTCCAAATATTCTTCCTTCTGGGACCAAAGAAGTGCATCTGTGTCTCTTACTACCTGCTCTGTGAACAACTGATTTGTTTGTGTTTTTAAAATGATAAGAGGATTCAGGTTGTCACCTGGTCCTGTATTTTCATAATGCCTGACAATAGACCACACTGCTATGATTAATTTATAATAGAAAACAGGGCATTCTGAAATGACCACAGGGCTTGCGTGAAATGTGAACAAGCTGGAACTGACATAAGCCGTATCTATTCTTTCAATTCCCATCTGACGTCCCTGCCTTCTTAACTATAAATAATGAATGGCCCTTTTTACATCCACTGTTATAAGCACTGGAACTCAGCATAGCTCATTTATATTTTGTTTTACTCTTGATCCCTTTTTCATGTCCTCTGATAATAGAATCTGGCTGAAGCTTGGCTGCAGATCTGATTTATTAATTATTTCTACTCTCTCTTTTCATTCTGGTTGCTGCATTAAAATAATTTAAGGTATAGGGTAACTTATAGAAACATAGCTTTCTGATATATTTGCATAAACTCTTGACTGACTTAGTTTCTCCACAGTCTGCACAGATTAATTTTTTAATCATAATATCAGATACAAAATGACCACAATAACACTACCTGTGATGTCTACAACAGAAAATATCTCATTTCTATATTCATAGCATTGTAGCAATAACCATTTTTCTTTTGGGCAGATGTTATTATATAGTCATAAACCCTGACACATTTGCTGTTTTACATGAAGAAATCTTGTGTTTCTCTTAATACTGCAGAAAAACCTTACTAATTTTTGTTTTCCTAAACCAAAAATCCTGTAATTATCACAAAACCTGGTAGTGTCACCTGATTTCTCTTAAAAAAAATAAAAGTAGGATGCTGCAATGAGCTGTCTGTACAATTTTAAGAATGAATTACTTCTCTAGCCATAAAATCCTATGGTACAATCTTGGCTGCGGTAGAATAAGCTACTCAGAAGCAGTATGACTACTCTGTGTATGTAAATTAATAAAGTACACTGGGAGATGGGATGGGATGAGTGATTAGAGCACTGAACTGGGAAACAGGACACCTGGCTCCTTGTGCCAAATATGCTACTCTCACTGTGTGACCTTGGCAAAAGAGATGTAACCTCAAAATCTAATAATCTGTGATTGCAGTTGGCAACATTTTCAGTGGCAGGCCAGAATGACCCAATTTAGGTCTGAGGCAAGCCAGTGCTAAAACCCAGGCACTGCTGCTTCTTCCAGCCAGCCCTTAGGCAAAGCTCCCCACTGCCTTACCATGGCATGGGTGAAGCTCCCTGCTGCCTGATCCCGGCACAGGCTAAGTTCCCACTGCCCAGCCGCAGCACAGGTGGACACCCCCTCCCCCAGCTGCTGAATAGTGCCAAAGCTCCCCAGCTCTGCAGATGAGAACACATGCTTCTGGCCCATGGGCCATAGGTTGCCTACTCCTGGTCTGTGAAATTATCACAGACTACTATCTATTTTTGGTTATGCAGTATGGAAACTGCCTTCGTCAAATGCTACAAATGTGGAGGTTTTGTTAGGCTGTGATTATAGGATGAAAAGCATTTTTTTCCTTAAAAACTGTGCAGCCCTTCTTAGAGTATGGTGATTTGTAGGTGGGGAAAATGGCATACCGTATTTTCTCTGATACAATACGCCTAAGAAGTGGATGTACACCTCTTTTTTTCTTTTTCATCCTGCCTTTTAAAAAAGTCTTTCCTTGAAAATACTAGTAAGTAGCAGTAAACAAGTAGCAGCAGCTAGGGAGGCTAGCATGCTCATTTTACTGCTTGTCTATGGACTATGTACAACCTTACTTTGGTGTGGCCCCTGCCCTCCTCACCTACCAGACAGAGGCTTAAGCATCACAAACTGCTGCTACTTTATCTTCTTTCTTTTAATGTACATCCCCAATTTCCAGCAGCTGACTTTTTGGGGAAAGTTTCATGTTGTGTGAGAGAAAATGTGGTAATTCTGGATTTGAGCTGACCAGGTAGGTTCAAAGAGAAAGGAAGAATCCCTATCTATGATAGGCTGAGACTGCAGAAGTAAATAATTTCTTTCTGCTTCTCACTTTGGGTTCGGTGAACAGAGTTTGTGATTCTCACAGCAGCCATCTTTTCCTTTCTGTCTTCCTGTCTCCATTCCTCCCCTCTGTTCTCATAGTCACCTATCTGAATGTGTAAAACAATGTCTGATTTTCAGTTTCCTGATCCTGGTGCTCTTGTATCTGCTGCAATATGTAATTGCAAACCTGGGGCTTCGGCAGAGCTTAAAACCATGGGAACCCTTGCACTTGCATCCATCAGGGAAGTAGACGCAAGTTTACACATCACACAGCAAAATGGTTTGTGTGCTCTTCCATTCAAAGTAATCTGGCTTACAGTGTCTGAATTCTTCACATCTAATTATTTTGCAACATGATGGAAGATTTGGGGGTTTTGTTCTTATGGCTGTTTTGTTTTTGTTTTTTAACCACATATACATGCATACTTCCTGGCCAGTTTTCTGATGTAAATTTAAATTTTTGGAAACTTGATTTGGTAATTCAGTGGATGCTTTACAAGTCATCATAAAATGTTTGTGTTCCTCCTATGTTCCCTAACCAAATGAGTTTGTTTACCAGCTGATGGAGGTGTGCGTTGGGAAATAAAGTTACTGTCACACCCTCTGCAGTGTATGGGCCTGTACCTGCTCTAAAAGTGAACGTGAACAACACCCACAAAAATCTCAGAATCTAGCCTAGTGAAGCCATAGAGCTCAGTTGGCAGCGTCCTCATAAATATATTTAACCATGTTAATCTAGTTCTAACTTGTCCAAGTGTACCTTAAAAAGATAGGGAAATGTCATGTCCGAAAAAGTAAAGGGCTCAGTTTTGCTGATCTTCTGCAACACTGACTTCATTTGGAGTTCTGCATGTGTACAGGGGCTATGTATGATCGAGGCTCAAATTAGCAGATTGAGTATTACTGACCGAGTATTGCCTTCAAAAATTGTCTTCAAGTTTTTTGAAAAAACAGAAAATCTCATGGGACTGCTGGCTACAGCTTGAAGATGCAACTTTACCTTTTTCTCCTCTCAGTCCTGTCTATATTTAAATGTTTTGTTGGTCTTTTAGGTGTGTGGAAGTTGCACCCTAACCAATATAGCTGTGCTCACCAAACCCTAGTATAGTGCCCCAAACCCTAATCGGGAAAATATCCACCTTTGCCTATGCCATCTTGGGAACTAACATATTTATTAGAAGGGTTAGCTGAAGTCACAGTATTGGCAAACTGTTTCTATCATAGACAATAAACAACTCATTCAAAATGGGGCTTGGTATCTTTAATAGCCCTAGACATAACATTTTTTCCTGTAAAACCTTACCTGGAATACTTTAAATCTACCACTTCTTTTTGGGACCTCAGAACAAGAGCGGGCAATTGCCTGCCTTTTCTGTCTCTGAGAAAATCTCATCCATTTTGTCTCTCTGTTGTTGTATTGGACATTCAGACTTGCCTGACTCAGGCAGAGCTGAGTAAGTATTCTTAAAAGGAAGTTTGATGTGGCTATAATAAAAAAGCAGATTCAGAGCAGTCTCTAAAGTGATCCTCTCATAGGGGAATAAACCTCTATCAGGTAGGTTGTTTTGAGGGTTCTTTTGGAGATCACTTTCAGGGTATGTTACATGGCACCATACAGTGCCATGCAAAGGTATCCCAGTTAGCTCAGGGACTAGAAGCAGTATAGTTGCTTAAGCACAGGGCTCAGCCCACACAAATTGTTCATTTGAGAAGTAGCATGTATTAGCTACGGTGGAGCTTTTGCACTGACCAGCTATGCTACTTCCCGAAACCCAAGCTCTCCCTGAGCAGTCTAGCCTGTGTATCTCTGAATGATACGGCTTTGTGCCTTGTAGGCATACCCTCCAGGACTGAAGCTGATCTTTCCTAAATGGATCATTAACTTGAGGTCCTAGGGTAAATCTGCTGAAATTATCCTTCTACCCCCCTCTCCCTGTTTCAATTTATACCCTGTTCTAAGAAACCTGAACACCTAAGAGTAAGATTCCACAGAGCACTACTTGAACTTGACTGAGGGATGGGTGCATGTACATTGGAACCATTGACAGTAGGTAACATAGTGTTGCTACTTAGACTTAAATAGCCTCTTTGATTATTGTTTGTTATGCTGGGGGTTGGAATTATGTCCAATTTTTAAACTTAGTGTTTTAAAATTGTTTTATATATAGCTCAGCTCTGAACATGGCAGAGGAAACAGCAATTCAGATTAGGCTTCTATAAGGGCCTGGCTACACAGGTATATAGTCTGCAATATTCTGAAGTGGCTTCTTGTTTCTCACACATACCAGTCTGGGAAAGTCTTTTTAGTTGATTTGGAAGTAAACTTAAGGTAGGCAGCAAAAAGGTTCCTTTAGTGTGGAATAAGAGTTATCCACACAGGAAGTGAGTTTCAGCTTTTTAGCTATTTTTTTTTAATCACAGCTATGTTCCAGTTGTCTCAGCAGGACTTTAAAGGCTAAATATCTAATTCCCCTTTTCTGGTGAAGAGATGTAGCAATCTCAGATAATTTTATTTCAACTGCTTCTGTACATACAGAAACATTCTAGCAAATTATTTAGCAACTAGATGGATTCTTCCTAGACTGAATCAAGAGAAATATCTTGTAACAGAAGGCAGTCTAAATTTCTAGCATGCTCATTCAAGAAGAATAAATGCCAGATACTGGGAGAGCCCCTTTCTTGTAATGACATATTTCTGAAAGTAGTTTCTCAAAAAGAAAATGATTTTCCTCTGTGTAAAACTTCCTTTGTAACTCATTTTTATCGGAATTGTTGCAGAAGTTCATCTTTCTTCTTAGAAACAAGATTGATGCATCTTCATGAATAGAAATGTTCAGTTATAAGGGGTTCAACCATATCATCTTGTAATTAAGCCTGGAGCTGATAGACAGGAACTCCTGCTAAGAGCCAGCACTCTTTGCTGTGTGACTTTAAAAAAGTAACAGGGGGCAGATTCTCACATGGCTAGAACTGGCAGATATACAATGAAGTTATTAGAAAGGATTTTTTCACACACTGGGTAATTAACTTGTGAAGCTCATTGCCACAAGATGCTGTAGAGCAGTGGTCACCAACCTGGGGATCCCAATTTACAGGTAGATCCTGGAGCCTCTTTTGGTAGATCATGGGCTGTGGGGACAGCTGGGTGTGCGTGCATGTACACACCCACCTCCTCTAGTCCCAGCAGGTCAATCTTTGGGGGAGGGAAGGGTCAGGGGCCAGGTCGAGGCCCCTGCGGTGAGCGACTGACCATGCAGTCCTGCCAGGAGCAGGGGAAGGTAAGTGGGGCCCTAGCTCAGCCAGGTGGTGGGAGGATTGGAGCGGGGGGGGGGCTCCTCCAAGGGTGCAGGGGGCTCCCTCCCCATCTCTGTGGAGGCAGCAGAGGCTGCTGCCATTGCACCTTGAGTCCTGCTGCAGCTGGCCACATGCAGGTGTGGCTCAGCTCAGCTGCAGGGACTCACGTGGGGGCAGCCCCAGCCCAGCCAGGTCTGGGAAGATCTGGTCGTCTAGGGGCATGTGGGGGACTCCTGCCACTGGGCACAGTCTGGCGGTGGCCCTGGGGTCCCGTGGCCCCCTCCCCCACCTATGCTTGGGGTGCAGCAGGCAGCCCATGGCAACAGCCGCTTCATCCTGGGCCTTTGCCAGGCTGTGCCCAGCAGTGAGAGCCCCCCCACGCCACACACACACACGCCCCTGGATCACAGTCTTCCAGACCCAGCGTGGCAGCGGCCCAGTGCCACGTTCCTCTGGCTGCCGGGTGGGCGGATCCTGGGATGATCTTTCATTCCAAAAGGTGATCTTCACCATAAAAAGGTTGGAGAACATTGCTGTAGAGGATAATAATTTTACTAGTTCAAAAAAGGGTTGGACAGATTGATGCAGAGCTGGTCCATCAGTGGGTATTAAACAGCATAGTTTGGGGTGCAACCCACAAATTAGATTACTGGGTCTCTGAGCTGCAAGGGAAGAAAAGCAGGGAATAGTTCAGACTGGATAGGCCCTGCAGAAATATTCTTCCTCTTAGCATCCACTCTCTGCTACTGTGAAATACAGGATGCTGGGCTTAGATGTACCTGACAGTATGACACTTACTTTTAGAGGTAGTTAGGTGCTGAACTTTAATTGGTTTCTTTGGGAGTTTAGTAGGAATTTGACACCTACCTACCTTTAAATTTGTGGCATTTGGTGCCAGATATTTTAAAATGTCCATTACATTCACTTGCACCAGTTGTTGGCTGTGTAGTGTAAGACACAGTTGGACATCCCTCCGATGCCTCTGCTGAGCCTGGGCCTGCTGCTAGTTACCAGGCCCCAGCCAGGTGCTTTGTGGTCAGCACAGGAACAAGTCTGACAATTAGACTGAATAGATGCCTTAGAGAAGTCCTGAATGTGTGCCTAGTGCTGCTTTCAGGCTTTCTTAAGACATATGCTATCATTTATGTCTACTTAGATATAGCCGGTATGTATTCCTAGTTGTGTATTTGCCCAAATACCTCAATCATGTACAGACAAAAGTATCAGCATTTGCTCAGTTGTACTTTGAATCCAAGCTGATCAGCACAGCTCTGATTAGGGGTTCAAGCCCCAGCTCACTTTAGTTCAGGCTGGAAACTGTCCACCTTGAAGTGAGGACACAAGCAAGATAATTAGGGACCTACTCGAATCATGATTCCATGGAAATCACAAAATTGGGTGATCTCTGCAAGATCCATGGGAAGAGGGAAAGACCAAAAAAACTATTAAAAATAAAATGCTGGCTCCCCAGTGGGAACCAGCAGACCTCCCGGCTACGCAGCCCAGCACAAACGGGGCTGCCGGCAAGAAGGCAAGCAGGCAAAATGGCTGTCACCCCTACCTCTCACCACTGGTGGGCTGAGAGGACTGCCTGTCATGGAGCCCCACACATCTCCACCAATCAGCAGTGAGGGGCGGGGCTGTATGATGGATGGCCCTCTCCACTAATTGGCGATGGAGGGGAGGGGGTGACACCAGTCAACCAGTTGCCTCCTCAAGTTGGGTAGACCCCTAAAGATAACATATGTACTTATAGTCCTCTAGTACTCTTCCCATAGATCCCCCTGATAGACGAGCAAGCTCTCCTTCAATTTATGTAACTGATTAGGATCTCAGCATAAAGACGCTTAAGGGGGTGCTTCCAGATACATACATAGTAATGTAGATACAGTACTTTTTGGTATTTTTTCTCAGTGACGAGACTAGGGTAAGAGGGAAATGGAGGCCTAATAAATGCTGCTGTTGCCTGGCATTTTTTGTGCGAGTGAGATTAGTTGCTGTTCCAGCACTAACATTATTGTTACAGATAAGTAGTTCTTCTCATGATTTGTATTTGAAATGTGGGGTGGGCTCATTTAGGTAAATAAAACAAAAAATGATACTACTCTTCACCCTGAATTGGTGCAGTTCAACATACCAATAAGCAAGCAGCTAAATGAAGAAAAATCAGATTTCTTTCCCCTTGAATTGTGCAGAATTATATAAATGGATGAAGACACAGGCCATCATTTGGCCTGTTGACAATTACACATGAAGTATCTTTAGCTCTGGTAAAAGCAATCGTGCTACACCTTTTTAGAGTTCAGGAAAAATGTTCATAGAGCCATGAAGTAAATGGATTAATGCAGTGTTGATCCTTTTCTGTCAGGACAATTAACAGGAATAAAGTACTTGCCCTACTTAAAGCAGATAAGGGGGTCCTGCATTGTGCACCTCTTGTTAAGATTAATGTTCCTATACAGGCAGCAGAGAGCAAAAGATTTATTTCTGAACATTATGTGGATTTACGATTATGTCAGCCACTACCAAAAGCACAGAACCATGTTCATAAAGACTCTTTGTAGTGTAGTGAGAGAGGTTGTAAGAAGGATTTAGACATTTTGAAGCATTAAGAGGGGTGTTTGTTATATATAACACCTTTAATTAATAAGTATTAACTTGTGCTGACCCCTGATTTTTTTTTCAGTATTACTTAATTAAATGCTTAAGCAATAAGTTGCATTGTTGTCTTTGGCTTCTTAGCAGATTTAATGCTTCTGCATTATCATTTGATGATTTAAAGCAGTGAAAACTACTTTCAAATACAGAATCAGACCGACTGGGATATGGTGCAGAATGGTACCCTTGCCTTATTTTTTTTATTTCAGTTTCAATTCCTAAAAGTGCCTGCACTACAGAGCAAGACTCTTAAATTGCTTGACCAAATTCTGACCTTAGTAGTCCTCTGAGCCTGAACATTATCTGGGCTGGGGGAAGCACTGCTTGCTTGCAATCCTGGCTGTGCCTCAGTGAGGGTAAGAAGATAGCAATTATTTTCTTGCCAGTGGACCTAGGGTTGGGAGAGAAAACAATAAGATTAGACCAGAGACAGAGGGAGGGGTCTTCTGCTAAACAGGCAAAAGTGCAGCGATTAGGGCAGTCCCCTTGGGTGTCCTTGCATACAATGAGTTTGGAATCTAAAAAAGAAACCAATCTAACATAGAAACAGAAGCCTTGACCCTAGGGTTACTATATTTCCAATTCCAAAAAGAAGACAACTGTTGGGAGGGGAGGTGGGGAATATGATTGTGGAGGGGCAGTTTCTAATTGTTACAATAAATAAGTGTTTTTGTCTCAGAAATTAGATGTAAAACAAAAATAAGGCCACAGCCCCCTGTCCCTGCTGGCATCCCTTACTCTCAACCAGCAGTCCCCTGGTACTGTCACTGCCCCACACTCCTGACCTACAGTCCCCCACCCTCCCAGTGCCCCTCACTCCCAAGACATAGCCCCCTGCCCTGTTGGTGCCCCTCGCACCTGACCTGCAGCCCCCTGCTCCCCCCAGCCCTGGTGGAGGGAGACCCTAGCTGCCCCCGTCCTGACCGGACTGGAACGTAGCAGCTGCAGTAGCTGTGGCTCATGGGCAGTGGCTGAGTGAGTCTGGCCCTGGTGCAGGTTGGAGGGAGGAGGAAGGGAGTCCTGTGGTACCCCCCGCCCTGGGCTGGGACTCCCACGCCATACCAGGTGGCCTGGCCACGGCCCCCCTGGACAGTGTCTCCCAGCCATCCCACCCCTGCGAGCACAGGCACTGACCCTGGTGCTGCTAGCTCAGCCATGCAGCTCCCCACTGCCCACAAGGGCCCCCCCACCGCCTCCTTCCCCCACTGGAGGAGCAGGTGCTTCCCCATGCCCCTTATACCCATCCCCTCCACACACCCCTGACACACCCCCACATATACACAGCCCTCCAGACAGTCCCAAGCCCTGACCCTCCAACCCCTGTTCCCCATAGACTAACCTGCTGCCAGAGCTCTTCCCACCATCCTGCCTGGCTGTATCCTGGCCACATACGTGTGTGTGCACAGACGCATGTGGTACCCCCTGCTTCCAATTGCCCCAAGCAGCTCCTTGCAGGCTGGAAGGCTGCAAAGGGAAACCCGCAGCTTCCTCCTTTAAAGAGGAAAATCCACATTTTTCCACCGCAAACCCTGATCTCTAGTAAACACGCACATCTCTAGGGCAAGCCAGGAAATGCAGTTCTACCAGCATCAATGGTGAAAAAGGACTAGCAGAGCAAAATCCCATACATTTGTTCATATTTTTAAAAACTGCCAGGATAGAGATCGGAGGACCCAAAAGGAGGACATGTCCAGGAAAACTTAGACATACGGTAACCCACCCTACTTGACCATGCATTGGGATCTGCCAGGCTGATACTTGTGCCTTGCACTGATGGATCCCCATGGAAGATTGCAGCTGTATCAATCACATTCATGAGTAAATGATATTATTTTCAGGTTAGTTTTAAATTAAAGGAAATTTTGCCATGCTGTGCTTTCTTGCTTGTGTGTCATTGTTACCAGTTCCTGATTTGGTTGCCTGGAATTGAGTGGAAGATCACCTGGAATGCTCTTGTGTGATTTTGCTTGTAATTGAGGTGGAGTTAGCTGAAAAATATACTTTTTTTGTTGATCCGTAAAAAGTATTTGGTATTTTTCACATTTGGATAAATATCCACCTCTAGAGAGGTGCATGGCTCAGTGCAAGAGGTATTTGTATCATAGGAGAGTACCTGGAGCGGGTGGAGGTATGGTGCTTCTCTGAGACCATTGCAGCCTTGCCTGGTCTCTGAAAGTCCCCCTAAGCCAGCCTGGGCATGGCTTGTGCGGGGGGGGCGGACACTCCTGCTCTAGATGTTCCTTCCCTCTTTCAGTCCCTAACCCTCCCTGGTTATTCCATGGCCTTCACTCAACAGCTAACTTCCAGTTCAGCTCCTGAAAGAGGGACCTGATCTCTCATTAGAGAGAACATGTGCAACCCAAAGGTTTGTTTTGTGTGTCAACAAAACTATTCAATTCCTCTGTTTCTGGAGCTCTGTCTGGTCTTGTGCAGCAGAGACAGCTCTGTTAACAGAAAGGACCTAGTAACTCTTCTTTCCCTGCGTAAAAGCCTGGTGTGTGAACTGAGACATAGAACATTATATAATGATATGAACCCCTTTAAAATAGAAATTTCCAATAACACTTATAGTCCATCACACGTCTCAAGAGTACCTTGGTCTTTTTTAATTTGCATGTGGACATCAAGAGTTTTCCATGTTTTTGTCACTTTGAAGATGGATTAATGTATCTTAAACTGGAGAAAGGGAAGCATTTGGAGATGGCAGAATATTACTCAGGAAATGCATGCTGTACATGTGTCCTGCCACTGACACATGCTGCCAGTTGATTTCTGAGTGCAGGTTGAGGGTGTTTTTTGATTTATAAAACTCTAAATGGTCTGTGTTATTGCTGCTTTAGACCAGTGATTCTTAACCTTGTTAGACTCAAAGCATCCCTTGGAAAATGCTAGAATTTAATTTTCACTCGTTTTTTAGTTTACCGGAAAAGAGTCACGTATTCTTCTACTCCAAAGAACTCAAGAGTTGACCACAAGAGGTCAGAATGTTTTTAACACTATAAATTCTTATTTGAAATCCCTAGGTTCATCTTGTGAATCACGTTTTCACACCTAATCGTGCTAACATTGCTTGGTACCTCCACAGCACCCTAGAAAGAATCTCAAGGCACCCTGTTTGACTATCACTGCTTTAGAGACTTTCTCTCTCTCTGTATGATACCTTGATGTTGTGATTCTAACATTATTAGATGAGGAGGTGGTGGTGAAGAACATTTTCAGACAGGCTTTTCAGCTCGCTTTGCTAGCTTTGACCTAACAGAACACAGCTTAACAGGCTCTGGAAAAATACATTGTTTCCTGTTTTTTCTGGGAGTGAAGATCATTTTAAATTAATGTACACAGTGAAGAAAGCAGGGTTTGAAGGGGGTGTGCAGTGAAGAAACCCCCCCCCCCCTTAATTTGGTAGAGTAATGGATGGATGGGGGGTGAATGTTGGGAAGCTTATTTGGGTGGATCTTGGGAAGCTTTCCTTGGGATTTTAGTCGCAATAAGTTTCAGGCTATATTTTTAAGTACAGCACCTAGAGTTGAAGATCAGGGTTTATCTAACAATAAAAAACCTAATAAATACTCACACACTAAAAAACGCTCAGGAGAGACTTTGCAGCTTCTACTTATAAACCAACACTTAAAAAAGAAAAAGTTGCTTTCACTGTGCACCACCTCTTTCTGCCCTGAATACCTCTAGTGCTGAGTCACCAGACGCTCTGTCAATGTTAGACAATTACCTCTCTTACAGAGTGTTGCAGATTCGTTAAACTGCATATTTCACCAGCATGCTCCACTGGAGTAGAAATAAAAACTCATCAGGAGTTGACAGGGGGTCTCCTACATTCTTTCTCCTAAATAAAAGGTTAGGAAAGATTTTTAGGAAAGGTGGCCAGTCTTACCTTTGTATATTATCCCATAATATGAGAAAAGGGACTGTGGCAAATGTGAGACCTAGGAAGCACTGAGATGTGCCAGACCCCATGTACACAGGGAATATTCAAAGATATCAACTTCTTTTATAAAGAGTTATTTGTACGGAAAATTTAGGAGGAAATTATAGGAGTTTCCTACAGGAACTAACATCAGTGGGGAGGGTAATTAATGCAAATCATTAAGTGGGTAAACCAGTCTGGAGACGCCCTACTTGCCTGGGGGAAATCATGTATCTGGGTTTGAATTGCTTGAAGAAAGTTGCCAAGCAAAGAACTGAGAACCGTAGAAAGTGTCTAGCACGGTTTAGGGGCAGATTGCAGGCACTTGATCCAAGAACTGACATGGGACAGTAAGGCATTGACTCTGGAACAAAGAATTGACAAGCTGGTGTAATATACCTGCCAGAACTGGTGTCCATGGGTGAGACCTGGTAAGCTTTAGCACGTGTGGACTGTTTATTGTTTTCTTGCTTATGCTTTTGTCCTAAAATCAATAGTATTTTGCTTTCTGTAATCTGGTTGGCCCCTGGCTAATACTATCATTGTACTTACTGAATTTGCTTCACTAAGACTTGCTAAGGTAATCACAGTGAACTCCAAGAGAAGCTAGTCTAAATGCCAGGTTTGGAAGTAGGGAGTAGCAGAACTCGGTCCTGATAGAGGTGGTGGCTGGAGGTTGAGAGCTGTAAAGGGGCTATGAGGTTTCAGAGGTGCAGAATGGGAGCAAAGGGTACAAATTCACCAAATGAGTAGCAACACATTTTATAACTTGTGCAGTTGCTCTCTTGATTTCATTGGGAGAAATGTGGTACAAATTTTAAGGTCTTTAGCTGGATTTAAGAAAGGACATATTTTAATGTTAGACCATTAACAATTGCAGCTGTGAAAGCTACAGTAGTCAGAGTTAATGCTATGGAGTACAGGAGTAATCAGCTCTAATGCTTTGGGATATAAATTGGTCATGACAAGAGCCAGGAAGACATTTTCTTTTGAAACAACATTGAAGGTTATATTATAGTCTCCTTCCCCCCCTCCTCCATTTTCTTTAGAAGAATCAGATTTTGGCTTCTGTCAGAAGTAGGATGCTGAATTTGATGCACTACTAATTTAACCTGGCATGACAAATCTTAGGTTTCTAAATTTACAGTGACAGCAGCTCATACAGATAATTCTATAAGACAATGAACCCTTATGTCACCATACGTACAAGTCTTGTTGGTAAATCTCCAGTTGTGCCTTTGGAAATAGAAATTAATTTTCTGGCTCAGAGATCCTGAAAAGAGCACAAGACTTCTGCATCCTCTCAGAAGGAGTTACATTGATTGCGGTATTTAATCAATTGGGTTTCAGAACCTCCAAAGTGTAGTTCTTATGTCTGCAGTCTGCTACAGTTTATAGTAGACCTGGTCCATTTTCAGGCACAATAGCAAAGCACAGGAAAAACCTTCTGCGCTATAGCAGTGGTTGCAGTTTGTAGTCTCCCTCAGTTGGACACAGTTGTGAATACTGGGGAAAACAGATCCATGTACACAGGATTCAGCCAGGGGGAAATTGTACTCTTATCTGTGCCTGATGATTGCTCCACCAAACATTTGGGCAGAGAAAATAAGTGCCAGTCACAGCAATGTTAAATAGAGTGCCTGAGTGAGGGGCTAGTTTAGGATTAGTCCTTTGCTCCCATTTCCTGAGTTTAGACACCAGAGCGCAGCACCCATCACAAGTGCTCCTGGCCCAGTGCAAGGGACAAACAGTCAAGGGCCATGATAGGGGGAGATATTGTCAGAAACAAAGAGCTTCACAGAATCATGGTCCTCCATTCTTTCTTCCATCTCTCCCCACTCCTCCACCTACCACCTTCCTTTCTTACAGCTGTCTTGGGTGGAGGGGAGGGGAAGAAAGATGCACACTTTATTTTCTTAGATCCAAAGGGACGAGGAAAGAAAGGAAATTTGTCTTCATTCCTCCCCTTGAGTTATATTTAGATATGTTCTATTGCCAGTAACTAAAAGGGAGATGTGAACATTAAGATGGTTCATAAGCAGCAAAATTAGGCCCATACATAGCCCCTGGTCCAAGAGAGATTCCCGTCCATGTTGATATGAATTGTGTGTACAGACTGAGAACAGCGTATTGCCCAAAGGCTTGTTTCTGTTCTCTCCCATTCGTTTTTGCTTAGAAAGGGGAAATATAAAAAGGGAACTTTGCACACAGCTTTTGGGGAGAAAATGTCATCTACTGTCTTTGCTTTGGGAGCAGTTTGCTTTTGTGCATCTTCCTGTTGAAGAGAGATGTGGAAAGGAATTAGGTTTTTTTTTATTAATTTAACATTTATATTCAGGTAACTCCAGAGGCCAAACTTAAAAGGCCCCATTGTTCTAGGCACTGCACAAACAAAAAATGTGACAGTCCTTGCCCCAAAAAGTTTATACCACATTCTTCTGTTACTTTCCCTTCACTTATAATGATGTCCATAGGCCTGTGTACAACAGAGCAGTACTTCCATTTAAGTTTTAATGTCCCTTACCTTTCAAGGACAGTTAAAAGTTAAGACATCAAGGCTGCACAACTTTAACGTCTTAACTTTTAATTGTCTTTATTCTCATGTCCACACAACCTTAATATGACTTCCTTGGGGGTATGCTGTATGACATAGTTTCTGATTATGCACATGGTCTCAATAGGACCCCTGATATACTTGGGGTAGAAGATGGGTTGTGCTTCTCAAATGGATAATTTTTCAATATATCTTTATATTTTCTTCTTTCAAATGCAGCCTTTGCCTGCCTTGCTGCCCACCATTGCAGTTGTGCGTTTGTGGCCTTCATGTGTTCTCGAAAACTGTAATATCCATATTTCCCACTAATGTACTGTATTTACTTTCATGTCTTGCCTAGGAGATGGGTTTTGTTATCTCTGTTTTAAATGAGGAAAAAGGGATGGGGACTTGTGGATGTGGCCAAGGCAATGCAGAGAATGTGGAGCAGACTGAATAGACTTCTATTTATTCCTCCCCATCTCTCAGCCTTATTTCTAGAAAAGCTGAGCATCTGCAGCCCCTACTGACTTCATTTGCAGTTGTAAGTGCTCAGAACTACAGAAAACCTGGCCCCAGCTGCTTCGAGTCGGGCACCCAGAAAATGAGCCACACAAAGTTAGCAACCACCTTCCACAACATTCAGTAACTTGCTGAGCGCCATGCAGAAACTCTTAACAGAGCATCAGGGATAGAACCAATTTCTTTCAGGTGGCACTGAACAGCCTTAACCTGTCTCTGGTCTCTCCCCTGTTTTACTACATGCCTTCCAAGTTTCAGAGCAAAGGAGGAAGAAATGTATGCATAACAATCCTTCGAATTCCTGAGCAACAGGCATCATGTGCATTGAATGAGACAGAGGCCTCTGGACAAAATCATGTTTGTATCATCAGCAAAATATTTACAAAATTCCAAAATAACAACATGAATGTGCTAATGCACACCACTGCCAAGCTAGCAGTAGCATCTCCAGCCTGGGGAGCATTTGCAAAAGACTGCCTCATGAAAAGGGAGGAGAGAGTACTGGTCTAGGCTGCCCTAAACTACAATTTTCCAGTTCTGTGGCTCGAGGGACAGCTTCCTTCTTCTGTGACACCACATGTCAAAAGAACCCTCCACATTCTGGTGGGGAAAGAGTTTAAAAAAGGATGTGTGAATATTTAATGCTGGAAAATTTGGGGCAACTTAGCTTTAAAGTCATTATGATCTCCCCTATAACATAGTAGTTCATGTGGCTTGGTTGACAGACTTTCTTCCTTTTGAGTATTCTTGCCCTTGGTAGCGATGAAAGAAGATTTATGCTACAATACTAGAATTCTCTTTTTAAATGAGCAAATGTAATGCAAAACAGAGCAAAATTAAATTCCGTTAAAAAAATAAAGGTAAAGTATTTCAACTGAGAGCCCTCCTCCTGCATGCAGGATTTGCAGAGCTAAGCAGCAAGGTATGATGTGCTTAGGGATGATGGAGGTATCTTCCTTCCCACCTGAGTTCTGCTTTGTTGCTTCAGGGAAACAGGCTAGCACTAATACCTAATATAACTGCTTTTAGATTGCCAAAGGGGACCCTTGGGCTTTGCCTTGTTGTCTTGTTGCTGGAAACCATCTCTGTTCTGGGAAGCTCCATGCAGCATATTCCGTACCATAGATGTTTTGGGGCAGTTCACAAGAAAGAAAAGGTTTTTTGATTTTAACTGAGCTAGAGTTCTGCCGCAAAAAGCCTTGACCTTTGGAGAAGTGAAATATTGTCTTTCTCACCTAGAATAACTCCCTGCTTGTCCCAATTTTCTTGTCTTCAAAATCAGCTCTTCCAGCATGAATAACCATTGTTACAGAAATGAAGTATTTTGTTTTTCAGACAGTCCAATGATTGTTCTTACCATACAATTGCATAGAAGCATGTGAAAGCATAGTTTTTTACTCTCCCAGGCCAGCCCACATTAAGTTCAAGAGGTGGACTACTTGGAAGGAAAGCAAGAAAGTTTTATGAATCTGACTTTCTACTACTTGATAACCTGCCTATGACTTGTGAAGAGTTTTCTTGTGAGCCCTTAACTATTCCACTTTGTATGCACCTCTGGGCAGCCCGGAGGCAGCGGTGGCAGCAGGGCAGCCAAGGGCGGGCTCTGGGCAGCTGTAGCAGGAAGCACTGGGCAGCGGTGAGGAGGAGGGACCACATTTCCCCCGTGCTGAGCAGCAGTTTCTGCCCAGCTGGTGCTGCTGCTGTTTAGGGCAAGCAGGCAAGTCTGGAGCAAGCACGGGACGCACTGGGTTAGGGCTGTGACGCAGGTCCCCACTGGTACCGTGGGGCTGAGGCCAGTGGCAGCAGCAAGTGGAAGAGACTGCCGCCGCCTGGTCTGCCAAGAAAGGCAATCCAGCTGCGGAGCCACCCCAGCCCCACTTCATGCTCAGGGGGCAGAAGGATGCACCACCACCGGGTAGTCTGGGCCACATGGGACCAAGGGACCTGCCACGGGCTAGATGCGGCCTGTGGGCTGCATTTTGCCCACCCCTGCCCTAGCTGCCCCTGTGTGACGAAGATGACCCTAGCAACCAAAGTGAATGAAGACCATGTCCATTCCATGAATCATAGTTCATTCATACCGCTGCCCCTGTATTGTGACCTCCTACTTGAAGTGGTGATGGCATCTGGACTTCAACAACTTGATGGGGCATCCAGGATATACCTTAATGGGAGAGTGAGCTAGTCCTGCAGTGGACAGGTGGAATTAACACATGGTTGAGACTCTTGGGCAGTTAGCTGTTCTCAGAGCCAGTTGTTTCAGGCTATCTGCAGACTCATGGGTATCATGGTCATATTTCCAGTTTCATTCATGTCTTCAATTTTTTTCTTCATGGCCATGATACTGGGAACTCTTTTTTTTTTTTAAAGAAAGTTGGAGTTAGTAACTTAAGCCCTGGAACATGGGTAGGCAACCCGTGGCATACAAAGGCATTTTGCTGGCATGTGCGCCTCAGGGTGGGGGCCGATCCTTGCTGTGAGGGGCCCAATCCTTGTTGTGGCAATGCAGCCCTTCTCCACTGTCCACCTCAAGGCGCCCATGCACCTGCTGCAGGCAACAAGGCAGGCCGGGGCTCTGTGGACCCAGGGCAGCTGCTTCCTGCTGCCCGCTGTGAGCAGCCTGGGCTGCGTGGCAGGCACATGCACCTCGGGGCAGACAGTGAGGCAGGGGCTGGGGCTTCATTGCCACAACAAGGATCGCACCCCTCATGGCTCCCCCAGTGTCCACCCCTGGCACATCAACATCTTACAGGTTGAGGTTGCAGGTGTTTTTGGCACTCTGCCTAAAAACATTGGTGCCCCCTGCTCTGGAGTCTAATGCCTCTTGTATATCTGTGCCTTATTCTGACCTTGGTGCTAACTAGTGAAGTAGAAATTATCAGAGCTCTATAGTACTCCATTTATCAAGGGAGATAAAAGGAAGATGTCTGTATGTATCAGTGTGCGTACTCTTTATATTATTCTGAGCCTGATTCTATTCCCAGTAACTTTGATGACTGTATCAGGCTCTTTGTTCCTCAAATTTATCTTGATCAGAATGGAGACGTCATACGAATTTTGACACCCATACTGTATTTTCACTGATCTTTAGTCACCAAACTTTTGGCAAGTGGCATGCTGGAGTTGTTTTAAAGAATGATTGGGTAGATTCGCAGACACAATGTGAATAGAAAACGTAACGTAAAAAAAATCAGTTTAAAAATTGTATAATGACAAAACCAGATTGTTTTCATTTGAAAACTCTTCGGTAAATATGTTCAGAGTATATATTTTGAACACTTGTGTTTTGTTTTGCTGCAGTTTGGGTGGCTGCATCCTGACTTGTTTCAGCATGCCATTTGGTTAACTGCACACAACATACGAAGTGACTAGGGAATGTCTAATATGACCTAGTTACTTCAGCAGGATAGTCACAGGCTGTACATTTCATCTGTCATTTTATAAGTTGGAAGTTTCTGTGCTTTTGGGGACTAACACAAAATGATTCTTTCATGAAATGTTGTTTCTTGAGGTGATTTTTGTAGAAACCTCCAACAATATAATGGTAGCATTTTTTAGTCATTTTGACTTTGCCTTAGATAATTACTTAAAGGGCAATTGGCTGTGGTATTTCAGATTTATGCTCTAGGGATCATACCAGTAAGATTGTTTAGGGAATACTGAGCTGTGCTGTCACTAATTCTAGAAGATGGTTGTACTTTTAGGTTTTTCCATTCCAGCCTTGTCAGTGCACTCACTAAAATGGACTTTGATTACATTCATTTCATCGCTTCACGCCAGAAAAATGTACCTTTGTGGAGTATTGTCTAGAAAAAGTGCTATAAAAAAATAAGTGCGGGATTGAGAGGGAAAATGGTTGAGAGAGCCATTCATTTATATATCAATCACTTAGATAAATGTGTTTTATCTGCAAGTAGTTCTGTAGTTGTTTGTGGTACTGACAAAATGTAAGCAGCATGACAAACCTCTGGTATCATAAATCCTGTCATATTAAAATCTCCTAAAACTGATATAGGAACCTTTTGTTTTTCAAGGTATTGTTCCTCTGTATCCAAGTTCATATATGTCTGCGCTGTAATTTGTTATAAATTCTTGTTGTGTGCATTACTGTACAGCCACGTGTCTATGTGTCTACAAATTAATGGTCATCTGCAAAAACAGAGTAATGCCAGTATTTCCTGAACCCTGTCTGCAGTCTTCTTCCCTTTATCCCATATGGCAGTATAGATTGGTTGGATATACTGCAAAATATTCAGTTTCCAGTGAAGTTCACGAATGGCAAAGTCCTGATACGTGTAGTCTTAAATATTTAAGTTCCTAAATTCAAAATCCTGAGTGGGTCAAATTCCTTTATTGATATTTAAAATGTGATTGTCGTTGTTCCAGTGCATGTCATGCACAATGCCCTATAAAAATGTATAATCCACGCTGGTTTTTCCCTTCAGTGCTTATCGCTTTTAGTTATTTCCACCTGGCAGCTTCTCTCTTTCTGAAGGAAGGTTGAGAGATGCTTAACCAGTATTTATTATTCTCTTGCTGTTTCTTCACTTCTAGATGAAAGTCCACTTGCATTTTGCATTTTTAGCAGTCAGAGGCAACTCTGTGTCCTGCCTCAAACTTCATGGAATTTCACATGTTGCCATGGCAGTTTGAGATTGCAATTTGGTAGAATTATTAAAATTGAGGGGGTTTGTTTTATTTGGCTCTTGGATCCAATTGAGAGTTTGTTTGCTTTTTGAGTTGTAGTGCTTACAGGCCGGAAAAACAAAGTGCAGCCCCTGTCTGTACTCTAAGGTAAATGAGGATGGTGGAAAGGTGAAAGGAGAGGTACTAACAACTTAGGTGGTCAGACAGTAATTGGCTGTGTCAAGATAATACAGTTTTAATAACACAGTTGGGTATTCTTTTCTTTTAATATATAAGGGAAAAGGGAAGGCAGGGTGACATCTTAAAGACTAACTTGTTCAGAAAGGCAAAAGCTTCCATAGGCTAAAGCCCTACTTTTAATGTATGAGGATGTTGTCTGCACAACCCCCAACACACCACTATTGTGATGTTTTTGTGACTTTTTGAATTTTTGTTACAGTAACTCAGCTCAGGGGGACAGAAGGGGAAGGCAAATGGGATGATCAACTCATTTTATACCATGCATGGACAGATACTTGTAGGTTCCCTTTCTGCATTTGCTATATTTGAGACTAACACCACTGCAGATAGTAAAATCATGTCATTAGCGCAACTATTTTTAGTTATTTCATTTGAGATGTGATGCTTTCTGTTTAGGAAAACTGTAAGTATGCATCAAGTTCACTGACAAAATACATCAGGATAAATGGCTGTTTCAAAATGTGTAAAATGCTCTGTAGGTGGTTAGCTTCATAAGTAGCTCTTCTTTGTTTATGATTTCTATAGTTTATGGTTTTTGCCACTAGAAGTCCTCATCAGCAACCCACTGAAGTCAACAGAAGTCTCTTTCCATGGTTTCCTCTTGCCAGTAAACCTCTGAGTTCATAATATTGTCTGCCAGAATTCAGTCCAGGACCTCACAGGCATTCTTCCAACATACTCATCACACACCCAGTAGACTTTCTATTTCCCTGTGCTCCATTCTTATTTGGTCCACATTGACATTGCATCTGTCCTTGTTTGATTGTCAGTAATCTTTAAATATATATATATATATTAATAACTTCCTCTCTGCAAATGTTAATATTAATCATGCTGACTTAGAGCAGTTCACAAAGCCCAGTGCAAACAATGTGTTTAGAGCACTGTGCAAACAGTAAGTCATTAACCAATGTTTACTGTACCCCTATGGGACATGGAAGTAGGTATCCTTTATTCACATTTTTACTAATGAGGAAATTAAGTCAGAGGCTTGAAATGATTTACTCAAGGTCACAAAGGAGTCAGGAGTCAAGATCAGGAACCTTTTGCCTATATTTATGCTGCTGCTTTTTAAGCCGTATTTTGCTACAATTGATATCTGATACATAATAACTTTTTAATAGTTACTATCTCTAGCAATCACACACGTTTTTTCCCTTGTACTGATGTATCAGTGTACAGTGGGTATTTGCAAATGCCACCACATTAATGGTGACCATTATTGTTTAAATAAATTAAATGAACGTGGGTGGAGTTCTGCCATAAGATGTTATGTCCTTATGCACCAGTCAACTCTGCTTTTAATGTTGCCAGGGAAGGGGCCTTCCACTGCTGCTGAACTGGCGCTAATCCAAAGCCAATCCCAGGAGCTAGTGTAGACCTCCCAGCTTTTTGTTCCTTCTCAGTTTTCTTGCTTCTTGTGAGCTGGCAAGGCATTGTAGCTTACAAGAATTCTGCGCTCAAGTGGGTAATTGTAATTATCACTGCCCCGCAGGCACACAAGCAATGAGCTGAGCTGAGCTGAGCTGAGCTGAGCTGAGCTGGCTGGAAGACGAGAGAGGGGTTGTGTGTGGCATATGTATGCCTGAGTCGCATGCATGTTTGTGCCTTTGTAATTAAATTTAATAGAAACCATGGCTTCTGAGCTAAGATGTGCAGCATAGCACATACAGATATGAGTTCTTTTAGGAGAAAAATTCTACTTTCCTTGGACAGTGGTTGAGGTTTAAAAAATAAAAAAATAACAGGACTATTTTGAGCCATTTCAATCATCACCGTAAAATACGTTGGTCTTGCCTGCTCTGCTGGATTGATTGTGTTCTTCACTACTACATTTATTTATTTCTGTAGAATGTGAGAATTCAATACCTTCTAAATTAGATCAATAGAAGCATTTATGAACAATGCAGGCCTTGTCCGAGAGCTCTCTTACTTGTGCTCATGTAATTCTCTCTGGGAGTTGCAACCTAAGGGCTTGGATCCGTATTTAATGCACACTAAAACAGTAATGGTGTCTGGTTATACAGTCTTAATTGTTATGAACTGCTGTGTCTTTAATATGTTTTGTAATTTTATGCCATTAAGATTCAGCCCACCTTGAGCTTTATGTGTCTTTCAGTAACGCTGCCTCATCTGTTATTGTTCACTCAGAAGAAAACGGTATCTCACTTGGCTGCCTCTATTCTCTTCTCCCTGCCTCCCCCAGTTTTCATATCCTGTCACTATTAGGTGCCACAGAATCGCAGCTATGGCTTGCTTGACAAATAAATTAGTTTTCCTTAAAGGGAAACTCTGATTTTTTTTTTTGATTTTTTTTTTTAATGGCATTTTTGTGTCACAGATAACTTGGATTATTGAAGTCTACTTTCTGAACGAAACAAATGAAAATTCTAGTTTCACCTCATATCCTCTTTGTTCATTTTAGCCCTTCGTTGAGTTTCTCATTCTTTTGTATTACAGCAGTACCTAGCAGCCCTAGTTACTGGAATTCCTCTCTATAAGAGTAAAAAACAGTCCCTGACATAAGCACTTTTAGAGCCAGATCAAGATAAGATGCAACCAGTGTGTTAAAAGTGAGATAAAAGGAGGACAAGGGAAACAATACTAAGATCACACACAACCATTTTTACTTGGCTTCATGTTGTTTCTGTTACAGTACATGAACTGAACATTATCTATATTCCCCAGTGGTGGATCAGCTATTGTGCTAGATGCTACGTCAACAGTAAAGACTGCCATTGGCCAAACAAGATAATTTAGAGATGGGTCATAGAAAGTAGGGTTGGAAGGGACCTCAGGAAGTCATCTAATCCAGCATCTTTCCTCTCCCTTCAGAGCAGGATTATCCCTATCTAAACCATCCTAAGGCAAGGGAGAGGTGCATTTTATAGGCTAACTGAAAAGGCACTTTTATCTGGCCCGTGGGCACCCACCAACAAATGTGCTCTGCCCAGCTCTCCTGTCCGTAAAGGTGGGAGCGAGGCACCCACTTCTACACACCCCTGCCAACCCTATTGCACTTCACTCCCACCCTCACAGGTGGAAGGGCCTGCCCTGGCCAACACGCAGCCTCCAGGTAGGGCTCCTGCTGCCCCTGCTGCAGCCACTCCATGGGAACCTGCTCAGCTTCCCAGGTATCCTGTTCGCTCTGGGCAAGAGGTGGGGTAGAGGGGTGGAGAGGCAGGGGAACTGCAGCTGGGCAGGAGCGTGGGGCTGGGGCTGGCGGCAACTTGACTGGGCAGGGTGTGGTTGTGAGGGAGGGTGTGGGGACACCCCACACACTCCCCCACATTGCGAACAGCCCCCATTGCCGGCAGCAGCAGCAGGCAGGGGTGCTCAGGGTGCTTATGCCTGGTGCAGGCCCTGGTGGCCAGCCAGGGCATGGCTCTGGCCAGTGCTGCACACAGGGGCGAGGAGCACAGGCTGCCCAGCCAACACTATCACAGGGGCTCCGCGCAGCGCACCTGCACTCGCACCAGGGGAAACCCTACGCTGGAGCCAGCTGCCTTTCCCACCCCCTGCCACAGGTCCCCGGACTCCACAGGGAGTGGAGGGAGCCTTGCCCCCTGCTTACCCACGGATTCCAGGGACCTGCGGCAGGGGGTGGGGAAGACAGGGTTCCCCTGGGTGCGAGTGCAGGATCTGCCATCGCACTCTGCAGAGCCCCCACGATAGAGTTGGCCGGGTAGGCTGAGCTCTTCGCCTCCATGCCCAGCGCTGGCTGGAGCCATGCCCTGCTGAGTGCCAGTGCCCTGAACACCCTGACCTGCTACTGCTGCCAGCAGTGGGGGCTGCGCATCATGTGGGGCAGTTTGTGGGGATCCCCACACCCCCCACTCTCCCTCATACCCCACAAATGTCACACACCCACACCTTGTCCCCACAACCCCCACCAACATATACACACACCCTGACATACCTTATGCTCCACCACACACACAGACACCCCCCCCACACACACACACACCTCACCATACATATATATACACACACACACACACACACACACACACACCCCTTTCTGGGGAAGCAAAGGGAGGAACTTCTGGTGGCAAAGGTCAGGGGTTTGCGGGTGGGGCTTCTGGTCCCAATAAGGTGACTGGGGGCAGGGCAACAGTTAGGGGGTGGGACTACCACCAAGGGGCGGGGCTACCCATATGGCCCTGGACAGCTCACCAAAGCTCGTTCAGTGGCTCTCCAGCCAAAATAATTGCCCACCCCTGTTCAAGTACTAGTTGGTACAAATACTAGTCTGAAATTGCATTCACTCAAAAGAATTTACCACATTGAAGTAAGGTGTTAGAAACCAAGGTGAAATTACCTAGTCTTTGATTGAATTGCAAAAAGAAAATAAATATATATAGTGAAAAGATACCACCTTTCAGCATTGATGGTTTCAAGTCTTACTAATAGCACAGATGAGGAAATCTGTTTTTTTTAATGTGATTTTTAAATTAAGCGTCCTCTTATCCCTTACCTTTTATTCTTGTGTATGAAAGCTGTTGGGCTAGTACAGGCAACCCCTGCTTTGCGCTCTTAATTGGTTCCCGAAAAACCAAGCATTCAGTGAAATAATGTTGAGCAACACCTTTTTTTTTTTTTTTTTTGACGAACCAACGTGGCAACACAAAAAATTGGCACTAAATTGTGCAATGAGGCTGCACGCCATTGATGCACTGTGGTGCTAATGTACGCTCCTTGCTGCCATCTGTACAATGCCCATGAGCATCATAACAAAACTCACTGAGTGCTAAGTGGAATTAGGTATCAATGTAAAATGAGCATTATAGTGAAATAGCGCTAAGCAAAACAGCATTAAGTGGGGGCTGCCTGTATTTAATTAGAAAAGTAGTTGTTGATTATTGAATTACAATGTGTAAAAAAGATGTTTCCTTATTTACTTATGTAACAGCAGTTTATGTAACTTAAAGAATTGTAGCTGTTATTTGAACTGTAGAATGAGGGCAGTGCTTAACGATGATAGGAGTTCCATGAATCTAATGAGCCAAATCGTGATCTGTGACAGCGGGTCAAAACACTGGAAAGACTTTTCTCAAAAACATTTCCCACTTTATTTTTGTTAAACGTGTAATGTTAACTTGTGAAATACTTGAGAATTAATGTCAAGAGCCAATTAGGTCTCTCAGAAAAGTGCACAAATAGATGTAGAGGAGTGACTAGTGCCATAAGAGTGAACAAAGAAAATAAATGTAGTGCTTGAAAAATCAACTCCCCTAAACCCCTCTGGCAAGTGGAAAAAAAAGGCATTTCCCCAAAAAAGGTCCCATGGTACCAAAGAGGCACAAATTCTCTAGCATTTAAGCTTTAATTTAAAATATATGCATGTGTAATATGTATGTACGTACATACACACCCCCACGCTCTACAGTAAATATATTATTGAGGCTGTGAAGTCAAGCATAGAAAGAGCCAGAATTAAAGTTTTTACACAATCATACTTTGCTCCTTGGCATGTAGACATTATGATGTCCTCTTTAATAAAATGTAACAAAACCTTTAGATGCACAAATAGATTTCTATTACTTGAATTGACAGAGTGGTTCATCATCACACTAGTACTTTCTCTTTTTTTATCTGGACCAGTCCCATAGAGGGGTTGGGACACCGCCTTAGTTATCAGACATTTGCTGACAACAAAAGAAGGGTGAGACCTGGGGAAAAACTTCAGGTTTCCTTTCACAACCTGGAAATAAATGTTCATTACTTGGCACAACCTGTTTGCCTCTGAGTCCTGCCTCTGTTTCGGTTCCATTATTCTTGCTTACCTTGCTCCATTTTGCACTCTGCATGGTACCCTTTTGGCCTTTCTGCATTTGAGTCAGTCATCTTTATACTCCATGCTTCATCCACATGGCATTGCTACCACAGGAGACAGGCTCCCTTTTCTCAATTCAAATGCTCAAATGTAACAAAGCCCATAGTTACAGTTGCAAGGGAACATACTCAGGGTAGTAGGAATTTAGCCACTTAAATCCAAGTGATCTCTACTCATCATGTGAAACTGCAATTTTTTTAAAAGTCTTTAATAACTTAGCCAGATTTGGGTGAATTTTCCACAATGATGATAAAGGGCATATCCCTGAGACAAGGGCCACCACATGTCAGATTTCAGTTCCCTTCTCCAAAGTATGGGTGACCTAAAGTAAAAAAAAAAAGTCTATGGATTTTTTAACCTGGGCAAGACAGCATCTTTTCCATGGCCGCCTTCTGCCATTTAGTTGGAGCACTGGAGTTGTTGCCTCTGGGCTTCCAGAATTAGACCTCACCTTTATCATTGGCCTCTGGTTAACAGGTGCCTGGTAAATTTTTTTCAATGTTCTAGCAACTAGGACTAGAGTTATAGCAACAATGGGAAAGAAAAAAATTATGGTAGCTTAAGTGAGATGGGAAGCAATCTACTAGTAATTTAACACAGATTCTTGGTTCTGCAGAAGCCTCCCTGATGCTAAAGTGAAGATACTGAAAAGAAATGGGATAGTACCAGGATCAAGTCACCAAGAGAAATCTGTATCCAGAATGAAGGGTAGAGATCCAGACACCGAGGGATGAGGACAATAGTGCTAGAAACTGATTATTTAGAAAGGTGGGTGGGTGGTGTCATGTTCATTGATGTATCTCAGTCCTGGTAATTGTTAGCTGCTGGATACCAGGATCAGTAAAATCAAGGAATGGGTCAGCCAAATTGCTGTATGCTCAGGCCAGCAATGATTGGAATAATTGAAAAGGAGATTTGGGAGAATAATGTAAAGAATTTTGTCAAATGAATGTGAGAGCAGAATCAGACCCAGAGAACTGAAGGGAGAAAAAAATCACAAATGCGTCTCAATCTGCAGGTTAGCATAGAGTTTTGCAGTTGGTGTTGAGATACTGAAGTGCAATCAAGAAAAACCTCTACCAAGGGAACCACATGGTACAGTGACTGGGACCAGGATTCCAAAACTGGGTCAGATTTGGTCAGTGAAAATCAGCTTGGTTTGACCACATCCTAAAAATATTATATATTTCACCATGGCTGGAGGAAGTTATCAAGAACATCCCAAACATTTCACTGGCATAGGCAGTTTTGAAGTGATAATTGAGGTGTACTGGCCCACATATTTGGAAGAGGGGTATATATATAATGCCTTTCCTCAATAGCTGTAAACTGCTCCTTCATAAGTACCAAATCCTTTTGCAGCATTTAAAAAAAATAAGAGACGTTTACAGTTTTATTTTTTTTTAAGCATGTAGCTGTCATGATAGAATTGTGTTTGAACAAAAAGCAGCTGAAGACATCCAGCTGTCAAATGAGTCTCCTCAGCCTCTGACCCAAACTGAAATGAAAACTGCAGCGTTTACAGCTGAAAAATTATGGCAAAAATACTAGTCTCGAAACCGAAACTGACACCTTGAAGTACTCACAATGCTGTATACAAAGGATGCAGTTGCTGGATCCATCTCAGTCTTCCTTTGCAGAAAAAAAACTTTTCATCCCTCCAGACATCTGAGCAGCTGTGGGCTTACTGGTTCCCAGTATTGGATTTGGTGGTTTTTGGGTTTTGTTGTTGTTGGGGGGCTTTTTGGAAGGGGGGTTGTTATAATTTAAATTATATTAGAACCAGACTCATTAACAGTTTGAATGGAGGTAGAACAATACAAATAATATAAAGGAAACCCTCCTAACAAAATGTCAGCCCAGTGAGAAAGAGGAGGAGTTTGGCCTTAAGAGAAAGGTTTGTCTTGGCAACTCAGCAATATTTGCTTTACTAGTTCATCTATTGTGAAAGGTCAGTTTTGTTTTCTCACCCAATATAACTTAGAAGTGTTCCTCCAGTGCTACAAAGATGAACTTCAGTATTACTCGCTGGTTTTTTTCTTAGGCATTTTAGTTGTATTTACCATCATGGGCCCATGATGCATTCTTCCCAGCTATGAACTGGGTAATTGGGAATACAGGAGAAAGTGATGGATTTTTAATGTTATCCAAATAAAAATCTTTTTTGACTCTTCTTAGGGTGTCCATTTGTTCCAATTATCTGAGCCTGTCATCCATTTCCACATGCCATCAGATAGATATGAATTGTCAATTCCACCTTGCAATCCCTACCAGTTTTTTTGGTTCTTCTCTTCCATTCTGGGTGCTTTCTCAATCTTTTGGTTTAGCTACTAATAGCATATTCTCTGGTACTTGTGTGCACTGCATTTTAATTTCTAGTATTCTAATTGGAGATTATCATATTTGTTTATACAAGAGTAAAATGCAGAAAGCAACAGCCCTGAGACAGCAGACCTAAGTTGCAGATTCAAAGGAGTATCCAAAAGTGTTTGGAATCAATATCTTGAAATAAACTGTGTTTAGTCACCAAGCTACAGTTTTTAAGGCAGCTGCAGGTTATAAAGCAGTGATTGTCATCCAGGCTGCCTTGAGATCCTTTCAGGGGTACCATGGGGTACCAAGCAATGGTAGCACTGTTAAGTATGCAGACATGTTTCTCAAGATATGCCCAGAGACTTCAAATAGGAATCCATAGCGTTAAAACCATTCTACCCTGTTGTGGTCTTTCTGAGTTCTTTGCAGCAGAAAAATTGCTTTACTATTTATCTGCAGTCAAAAAACAAGTGAAAACTAAAAACTGGCAATTTCTGAGGTTGCCTTGAATCAAAAACTGTTAAGAACCACTGTTATAAGCACATATTTGTCATTAGTATAATTATTTAATTCAAATAAAATATCAAAAGAGTGAAATGCAGTTTGAGTCCTTCTGTTGAACTTCTGTAATTTTACTTGTTCAGACTCACCAACAAGAGACCTGGGGAAAATGACAACTTCTGAATGGTAGTAGCTCTGAAGTGGCATTTCTGTTATTTGCAAAGTAACATATCGAACTCTGCTGTATCCCCGTTGTTCTTTCTAGCAAGCTGACAGGCTGTGTTGGAAATCATTCAGGTGGTTAAAGCATATTCCACCTTCCTTTAGAATACAAGACTTTGAGCCAGCATTTCAGGGGGGGTTTTCATAACAAGTCTCTGATCTAGCTTCTGCGGAGGTAGTGTTGAAAAGCTAATATACCTAGACTTTAAGCTATATTATGCTGCATTATATTTATTTTGGCGAGGTGTATGTTCGTATGAGGAGCTTATGTAAAAAGTGGAGAGTTCCAGGCATTTCTTAATGTGCGGATTATTTTTACTAGTTGATTATTTTTAAACGTTGTTCTGGTTACCTCTTGGTTCTGAAGTGGGAATGCCCACAGTAGTCAGTGTATACAGAAGACCCATTCCTATTCTATTTATCTAAATTATGTCCAGATCTGGTATTTTATAAGTGGTATAGTTTAACCTGGATATATTTTGATTATTTTACAGCTCCATTTAGCAGCCCTGGCATCACTAAAAGGAGACATAGTGGAGCTTAATAAACGACTGCAACAAACAGAAAGGGAACGGGACCTGTTGGAAAAGAAATTGGCAAAGGCACAGGTGAGTGGTGGCTGAAGATGCTGAAAATGGGCTATTCAAAGGTTGTTTTTTTTCCCCTTTCAAACAGAAAAAGAGAGTAAAATGCACTGTAACACAAACATGAAGAATTTTTTTTTTTGCCACAGATTTTATTCATTTAAGTTTGTATGTTCTAATGGCATAACTTGAGCTAATTGAATTATTTCTTGAACTTTTTTGGTTCAAAGCCAGCATAAATAATCAGAAGTAATAGGGACTGTTTTAAAATAGATTAGAAAATATAAATAGATGCAAGATCTGATTGGCTTGAGTGACTAACCGTGGAGCCTTTAACTTCTTGGTCAATACAAATCCAGCCAAGATTAGTAGTGATCAAAAGTCATTGTTACTCTGTAGTTGCTCACTAGTCCGGGAGAAATGATTTGACTGTCTCCAGTCAAGTTTGTAATGGGCAGGTTTCAACATCAATATGATCACCCTTATAACTGATGCTCAGTAAAGAAGCCAAAGATTAAATAGGAATAAGATCTGAACTCTTAAAAAATATTCTTTCAGAGCAGAATAAAGACAAGCAGAGAAAGGGTGTGATAACATTTGAACTATAGCTTTCTGTGTTGCATGTCTTCTTTAGGTACGGAACATTTGTCTGCAAAGGCTATTGTTCTTACACATTTCATATACCCTCCATTGACTTAAATATAAAAATGTACTCAATTTCTTAGAGTTTAGCGCCAGAAGGGGCCATTAGATTATCTAATCTGACTCTGAATATGTCACTAGTTGTTAAGTATTTCATCCAGTTACCCCTGTATGGAACCCAGGAGCTTGTGTTTGGCTAAGGGTTGTCATCCAGTCTTGATATGAAGACATCACGAAGTTGAGATGCCATCATTGGTAGTTTGGAACTAATAACCCTCACTGTTTAGGAAAACGTTGTGCCTAATTTCTAATTTGAATGTGGTTTTAAATCCCAGATGTTGGTTTTTGTTGCACCTTTTCCACTAGATTAGAGTCCTTTAATAACCAGCATTTTTTTTCCCATGGTGGTACTTAGTTTCAAATAATAATTTTTATAAGGTAAATGAATAGAGATACAAAGAGTTCATATTCCAGCATGGGCAACTGGTGCCACCTTACTTGGCGCGCGGGGGCGGGGGAGGGCGGGATGTGCCCCCCCAGCAACCAGTCAGGACTGGGGGCGGGGGATACCACACAGCTGATCCCGCCGACTGTGTGGGTGGTCCCTCCACGGCCAGTCTCACTCGCTGGCTTCTGGAAGTGGCTGCAGCGCTCCCACTCCCTGGCTGGCGCTCGCAGGGGGGGGCACCGGCACTCCCGCTGGCCCCCCCTGCCCATCACCTAAGTGCAGAGCATGGCCTGTCAAGGGGTGCAGCAGCGCTCTCAGGTTGCATGTCACCCCTTTGCATTGCCACTGTATTCCAGGGCTTTTTCTCCAGCCCTTGAATAATTTTTCACTGCTCTATTTTCATACTCTCCAAGTTCTTCAACCTTCTTTTAAAAACAACAGTAGAACTGTACCCACAGTTCTGTATTTTAGGAGTAGTCTCATCATAGAGCAGTGGTTTTTTTTAGAGTCAAGGCACCCCTTGTTAGACTCAAAACACTTCTCAGAAAATGCCGTCACTTTGCTTTCGCTCATTTTTAGACTACAGAAAAATAATAAAGTAATTATTCTGTGGCAGAGAACTCAAAAAGATCAAAACAAGTCAGAATGTTTTTGACATGGTAGATACTTATTTAGGGAAAATCTCTGGGTTCATCTTGTGAATTGTATAGGTTTTCATGTCTAACGGTGCTAATACTGCACAGCACCCCATGGCAGTTTTAATAGGGACATGTGGTAGCGTAGGATGCCATAGCACCCTGGTTGAGTATCACTGGCATAGAGAGGTAAAATCATCTCCCTACTCTTTATTCCCCCCATTTATATACCCAAAGTTCACAATAATCCTTTTGCCACAGCATCTCTATGGGAATTCACATTGATCATTCCGATCCCTAAAATTCTTCTGAGTTTGCTGCTTCTCAAGAGAGTCCCCCATTCTGAGATACAATTTGATACAAAAGTGTGCCCTTTGTTTGAATGGGGATTAATTTACCAAGCTGTTCAGGCATTCTTTAAGTCTCCCCTGCCCTTATTACTATTTACTGCTTCTTCCAATCTGGCATCTACAGATTTTGCCATAGTTTTATGTTTACTTCCAGATCCTTGATAAAATAATTGAATGGCTTTGGGCTTAATATCAATGCCTGAGCGACCCCATTCGAAACACCACCATAAATGACGATTCCCTGTTGGCATGTACCTTTTTTGATTTGGTACTTAACACACATTAAATGCATTAAGGTTTGGCTTTCATTATGTTATATAGTACTAATTTTTTAGATTTTTGTATATGTATGTATGTATGCTTGCTTGCAGTGAAGATATATTTTTGAATTTATATCACTGCAGTTTTTATTTGCATGACCGCATCCTGTGATGTCATAAATGCATATAACTGCTGCTGGAGAACTACAAAAATGAAACCCTGCTGGTTCAGCTTCACCCATGGAAATTAAACTAGCTGCATGCTGTGCTATATTTTGTTTAGGTTCATAAGCCTGTCAATTAAAACGGGAATAAATCTGTGTTGCTACCAGGCCAAGCGTGAATACTTAGCAGCAGTGTCTCAAATGTTTGTTGCAAGCCCTCTCTGTAGAGGTCTATTAGGGCATTTTTACACATGCTCCGGCAGGTGTGTGTGCGGGAGGACACTTTAACAAGTGAGCCACCATAATTAGAAGTGCCTGATCATCATGTGCATCAGCATCCTTGTACTGAAAAAATGGTGGTGAGGCACTTTAAAGCTTGTCCAACAAGCACTAGGTCAAAGTGCCCCACTGCCATTTTTCAGTATGGGGACACTGATGCACGTGACACTAGAATCTGGTGGAGCACATTCATTTCCATGCTCCAGCAGACTCGATTAATCGAGTCGCTCCGAAGCACTGGATTTCCAGCAGGTTGGAGCAGGCTCCCTGCACCTGTATAGTAGCCCTTATTGACTAAATTTGATCAACAGGGCTGCAGGTTGCTTTTGCTTGCTATTAGGCATTCATTAAGGATCAGTTCAATTGCATTTTGTAACTCCAGTTTGCAAAAGTGCCAAACAATAAAAGTTGCATGTCCTTTTACATTGAGACCTTTTTTTTAGTATGAGAAAGATAGTAAGAAATTGAGGAAAGATGAGGAATAATCTGACGTTAAGAATTTCCAGATTGTGTCAGGTGAGTGGTCTATTTTAGAAGTGGTCAGTCTTTGTACATATACTGTAAGTGGCATAGGCAGCCTCTTTGTGTGGCATGCGATTGATCAGGGGGGGAGCAGGGAACACAATGGTAGGGCAGGTTGAAGAAGGCAGAGCAATGGATCAAGCAGAACGCAGAAAGCACAGTAACAAGTCGAGCAAGGGAAGAGGTTCAGAGGGGTACTGGGGGAGTGTGCAGGGTTTACCTTGTGCCATGTCTGCCAAGAAGGTTGGCTCCCACTGGTCTATCTAGTCAAGGTTCTTACTCACTGTCAGAGGGCAATGAAAGAAACCCTACGTCCATGACAGTCTTTTTACCAGGGAGGGTTTACCTGCCTTGTTTGCCTTTAGCAAAAACTCTGTCATTAACTGTTTAATGTCTGTAAAGTGTTATGCGAATGTGAAATATTTGGCTGTTGATCCTAGGGAGTCCTGAGAACTGTGTAAACAGCATAAGAGTAATAAAGTTTAGTGTTTCTAGGGGTAGTGCCAACTTGCATTTCATCCAAATGTATATTTTGCAAAAACCAGAAGATCAATTGAACTGTTTATATGGAATTTTAAGAATCCAACCAAAACAGTTTTTAAAGCAAATAAACCATCCTCCGCAGTAATTAGGAGCCAAATGTTATGACATTGTGTTGGGTCAGGAGAGCCAAAGGATGAAATTGACCCAAAAGAATAGATATAGATGAAATTTAAACTAATAGGTCCATATGCATTGCCATGGTGAGGATTTCCAAAAGCAAAGAAACGCAACAGGCGAGGAACGTGTTTTTCTAGTTGTAATAATTTGTTTAGGTTTTCTAGTTGTAATAATTTGTGGTAGTATTAGTAATATAGGTAAAACCACTATAATGTAGATAATACTCTTTCTGTTTTATTAAAAAAAATAACCCGCAACAAAACATGGACCAGATTCTGAATTGTGTCCATTAGGAGTCTGTGCCCAGGAGGTACAGGGCAAATTCTGTGCTGACCCCAGGGAAAATCAGAGCAGCCAAGAAGGTTGGAGGCAGTTTTTGAAAGGTTTTTAGCCATGCTGGTTTAGAGTCGGGCAAAGTGCAGAGGGGATTCGCATGTTTATAGACTAACTAAATCAGAGATGTTACAGCGTACACTTTTGTAAGCAGAGGGCTTACCTCAGCAAATGCTGTGAAGGGACTGCAGAAAGCAGAGCTACTAAATAGAAAGGAGTGATTAGAATACAAAGCATAGGAAAGGGGGGAGGAAAAAGGAGAAGGCACTGCAGAGAGAGGCAAGGTGGGTAGGAGAGTGAAAAACAAAGTAGGTTAACCCACTAAGGGACAAGGGGTTTATAAAAGTTCAAAGTAATGGGATAAGCATCCATAGTCTCAGATTAAACCATACTTAACACAATCCTGTCTGTGATGATTTCTTGTTTTGCAGTTTCCCATACATTTTTAAAGTTTTGTTGGCTAAGAACAGCTACTCTGAGGTCAGCAATGGAATGTCCAGGGAGGTTTAAGTGTCACCCAGGGGTGCCACCCTGCTTCAGAGTGTTTGAAAAGTAGTCTCTGCCCCCTTATCCCTCCCCTAAAATAAACACCACAGGACATGCACCTACAAAGAGGACTGTGGGGAAAAATAGATCCCTTATCATGATGCCAAAGGAAGAGAGAAAATCCATTGTTCTGTGGGGGCATTCTCCTTTGGTTATTACTGCCTTCAAATAGCTGGAGTTCCTTAAAGAGCACATGTAAGTGCTCTAAAGTGCTTTATAATTGGTCCCCAGATTTCTGCTGAAATATTTTTGGACCAAAAAATGGTTTTCCACTAAATGTTTTTTTCATGAAGCTTCCACATTGTGTAGAACATGTTGTTTTCTGATAAAAACCCCAACATTTTAAAAATGGAAGTTTTTAACTTGTAAAGCTGCAGGGATTCCTTGTTGTAGGGGGAGTTATAGTCTGACTACTTTGTGATTCTTCCCCGTGTTCTGTATTCCCCAGCTAAATACCAGCTGTCTCCCATTTTTCTCTCCAAAGGACAGATAAAAGATCCAATGAATTGTTGGACTTAATCCTTTATAGAGATCAAAACACTAATAAAAGGGGATTAAAGTCACATGTTTATTTTATTTGAAGTTGTGGTGGGTGTGGAGGGTATTGCAAAAGATGATGGAAATAAGGAGGCCATATTAAAAAATATAAAGTAAACATGATCCATCATGACCATTCTTGCAGTCCTCCTGAGCTGAGTATGCCTAAAACATGTTTTCTTCTTTGTTTGTATTCCCTTCACTTTGATTTATTATTAACATTAGCATTCAGTTCTTCATACAAACTCTCAACCTTGGAATTATTTTTTCATCTTTTTCTTCCCCTCTCCACCATTCTTGTCCTCATCAAAACCTGACACCTCTAAAATGTATCACTTCATCAATCTGAATAGTTGCCACATGGGGCCAAGAAGGAATGTTTTTCTCCTGTTGCATATCACAGGGTATTTTTTCACTGGACACTGGTTGCAGCCAAACTGGGGATTTTGATTAGGGTGTGCTAAGTGTTCTGCTGGGACTAAAACCTAGAGATTTCTGGCTAGAAGGTCTTGCCCTTCTGCTTAGGATCAGACAGATCACTATATTTGGGGTCAGGAAGGAATTTTACCCTGTGGTCAGATTGGTACAGAGTAGGCATTGTTTTGCCTTCTCTGTAGCAGAGGGCTTGACCCTCTTTCTTGGATCTCTCAAGTGTGTTTTGATAACATTTGCAGCAGCAGGACATGGACAGTCATTGTCCCCCTCCTTTACCTGTGGTAGGTTAGGTTGTAGATTTAGTAATAGATTAGACAAGGATTTGTATGGGATGATTTGGATAAGGATGCTGCTGCTTCAGGCTGGGAATTGGACTAGACAACTTCCAGAGGTCCTTTTCACTCCTACTGTCCTATAATTATGTGATTCAAAAGTTCACCGGGCATACATTGCAGACATAGAGCAAATAGATGAATGACTAGGAATCTTTATTTAAAGGGACTGAAGAATAGCATTTGAATTACCATAATGAGACATATTTAACCAATATAGAACCACTTCTCTGGGCTTTCTTTCAGCTCAGTCAACATCTCAGATATGCATCAGAACAGATGACTGCTGTGGCATATCATTATTAAACTCACTGTTGTAGTTGCAGTGTCTCCAATGGGTCTATGGCTCATGGGAGAGAAACATTAGTGATTTTGGAGACCATCAGAGTATAGGTGTGTTTAAAAGCTATGAGAAGAGGTAGGGTCATTGGAAGACAAGAGTGTAGAGAGGAAAGACTTGGTCCCTGAATTGTTCTGTTTGCTATCTCCAAAATGAAGAAACGAGGAGGAAAAATAAGAGGTGAGATCAGCAGTACAGGGACAGCAAACACGAGAAGAAAGAGAGAGAAGTTGTTTAGAATTTATATAAAAAGGAGAAATTTGAAGGTTTAGCGGAGTGAAGAGACGGAAGCCTGATTACAGGGATGGGATCAAATGGCAAACAGGAAGGAACAAAATGGGCACACAGAACAATGCAGTGCCATGCAGTAGTACCCAAGCTAGCCAGGATACTAGAAGCAGTATAGTCATGCAGTAAAAATTCAGATCAGTCTCCTGCCATATTTATCAGTTCCATTTCTAGCTATAATACCTTCCCTTTTGTTTCTTTCGGTTTTTTCCCCATGTTGTTGTTGTTGTTGCTTATATTTGTTCTACTATTTGTAACTCACTGCATTCTGAAACAACTGATATCCATTGCCCTCTTTCTTGCTGCTGTTGACAACAGGCCTCCTTTTGGGCATCTGTACATGAGTGCAGAGGCTGGAATTCTCGCCTGTTTAATTCTAGTCTGACTAATTGAGTCTGTTGGAGTGAGGCAGTTGCCATGCCCCAGGAGCCTCTTGCACGTCATGTATCAGCATCGCCATGCTCAAAAATGGCAGTGGGGATTAAATGAGCTTTAGTTCAAGTGCCCCACCACCTTTTTTAAACATGAGGATGCTGATACAGGGGGTGCAGCAGCACTTTAATTAGAGTGGCTCTCGGAGCTGCTCTAATTAAGTACCACCTCCCACCCCCGGAGTATGTGTAACCGTGGCCTTTGTCTGCTATTGTCAGCATGAGACCATTTGCTTCCAAGGTTCAGTGACTCTTCTAGAAGCATTTTACCATTCCAGAGACCAGCTTCCCCACTCCTTAGATGGCATGTTGTCTGTTGCCATATCCTATGCCTCAGATATCCCAATTTATCTTGTGTGACTTTTGACTTTCAGCACAGGCAGCAAGAACAGGTACCTCACCTACTACATCCCCATCCATGGATCTCCTAAATCTGCCTTGCTCTCTCTGCTCCTCACATGTCCCTTCTTTCTTATGCCACTACTAATAACTTTTTGTAAATAGTTCTACAAACTACTGCACATCCTAACTAACACTAAAAAAACCCACTCAGCCCTCTTGTATCCAAAACAAAAAAGCACTTCTCTATCTCTGACGTGTAACCTACAGTAAATGATACAAAACGAATGAAGGTCCACTTCTGGTTTTGATTTAAACCAAGCTATAATGCATGGCCATGCATAGAGTTTACCTACCTCTGCCAAATAGACATTTTTCTTGTTTGAACTCTTATGAAACTAGTGAATTTGAAGCTTTAGAAGGGAGTTGGCTCTGAAGAAAATATTTGCAGAAATCCATAAAACTAAAAATAGGCAAAGCTCATGATGCTCTTGTTTTAACACGCGGCAAAAAGAGAAGCTGAGCTATAAGGATTAAAATATTCATTAAAGCTTGATTAGTCTTCAGTAGCAGAAAAGGGAACACAGAAACTACATATAGTTGAATTTCTATAAATGTTTCTTTTTCCAAAGTTGGTTCGATGTCCCCTCTTCTTTAGGACGGGTAAAAGAACACATTTCTAAAGGCCTTCATTGTCAGGATGTGCCATACATCTCAGAGCTTGGCAATTTTGTTATGCTCTTTTTAAAGAAAAATATTGACAGTTGATGCCATGAAAAAAATATATTTGGAAATGAACTGTGGGGGGTTTGAAATTTGAGAATTTCAAGCTACGTACTGCTCCTCTCTGTTCTACTCCTTTGGAAATGCCACAAGCAACCTCACAGTTCTCCACACATGAATTACCCAGCTGTATCAGTACAGTAGTATGCCTTTCTCTGTAAGCTAGACAGAAGAGAAGGTGGAAGAGCAGATGCCTAGAGAGGGGGAAATCCAAAACACTTCATACTGTGTTTTTGGATGAGGAGACTTGACTTCACAAAAGGAACAGCTTTATTTTGTTTTGCTGTGAATGACTTGAAATCAAGACACATTCTGTCATTCAATAAGTGAGCTAAAATCATTAGAAATTAATATTAAAATCCTATATCAATCCTATATTGATGGTATCTCACTCCACTTTAAATTTAAATGCATTTATGGGGTAGAAACAAGCAAATGCTGGAGGGAATGTGGTCATTTGGGAGGATTCTACCACAGGTGGTGGATTTGTCCCGTAATTAATCTGTTCTAGAAGAAGGCTGGAGACATGGTGAGGGAAATGCCAGGATGCAAATGAGCAGCTAACTTCTTAGCATTCGTATGGATCCATCCTGCGAACTCTGCAACATGTAAGTGTCATAAGGAATTGATTACTAATTGTCTAGCAGCTGCAAAAATTAGTTGCAAAAGCCTGGAAGAGAATTAACACCCCTGAGATCACAGCCTCATTAAAAAAGTTTGGAAAGTTTTAGGAATGGAAAAGTTGTCCTATCAAGTCAGTGTTCTACAGGGGAGAAGGCAAAATGATGCTTGCTTGGAAATCTGGTGGAAATTTTTGGAAGAATCTTCTATTGTCTCTAAACCAGAAAATTTGAGAAACTTTGTTTAATATTGAAGTGCAAGTTTTATGAGCTAACGCTAGTTTGGAATAAATTTGAGATTTGGGCATAGAGATGAGTGGAGAATGGTAGGATTTGCATTGTGCAGAGTTCTGGGGAAGAAGAGGGAATGTCAGGCAGGATGAAAGTAGCTTAATAAATAAAAATGTCTGACATCCTACAATCCCACTCAGTTTAAAACGTTCTTTTGTTTGGACAAAAATGTTAGTTCTTTAGAGCCTGCCAGGCAGGTGTTGGTTTTTTGGTGTGTATGGGCTTTTTTAAAACTAATTCAGGTCATGACTTGTGCTCTTCCGTAATTATTTTGTTACTGGAATTACTTCTACTTCATGAAGGTGCCTGAGGCTCTGGGGGTTTGTTACTATAGCACTGATGTTAGGATTTGGTCTAATCTTCTAACTGAGTGCAGTAAGGGTAACACAAAGGATGAGGCTGTTACTGTTTTGTGTATGGTAGGTTTCTATGCATTAATAGGCAATGACACTCTTTTGCTGAGCTGGTATCCTGGGGCTGAAATATTTTCTCTTATCCTCTCACTTCATAGTCTTGATACTCTGGTGGTGGTTTCATGTTGTGTCTCTCTTATACGGAAGATGAGACTAAGACGCAAAGGTGTTCTCAGACATGGTAAATTGATTCAATGAAGCAACTTGTAGTTTGTCCCAGAACAAGGTTAGCTTGCTTAACCTAAAAACTTTACCAAAATTACTTTTTTTCTGGTACCTGGTCTTCAGTTGCAACCCCATTCAGGAATCTGTGGCTTGTTCTTGTACTTTCTCTGCAATGCCCTTAAATGTCAGTCAGGCAACTAGATATGAGGCCAGAACAAAGCTGAAGAGAAAGGGGGGAGTCTGAGTCACGTCATAACTGTAAAGTTGAAGATGGATTAAAAGGACTAAATACATACATCTTGGCTAGGAAAGGATGAGGACATGAAAAATCTTGTGATATTTGAAAGATGTAAACAATGAGGTGAAATACTTTAGCATAATGAAATGATATTTAATAACAACAGACTTGAATGAGCAAAGGGCAGTTTTAGATTGAATATTAGGAAGTTCATTTTAACATTGAGTGACGCAGAGTAAGTTTGGGCCAAAAGCTGTGTTGTGTGACACAACCTAGGGACAAACACTGAATAGTGGGCAGCAAAACAAATAAAATTCTGGCTTGCATCTACGGATACGTCTCAAGCAAAACCCAAGAATTCATCCTCCTGCTTTACTCAGCCTTGATGAGGCTTCAGCTGGAGTACTGCATCCTGTTCTGGGCTCCACACTATAGAAAGGATGTGGAGAAGCTTGAGAAAGTCTAGAGGAGAGCCACACGCATGATCAGAGGTCAAGAGAACAGGCCTTATGAGGAGAAGCTGAGAGGCATGGGACTCTTCAGCCTGGAGAAGTGAAGGCTCAGGGGTGACTTGGTGGCAGCCTATAAGTATATAAGGGGTGTGCATCAGGAACTGGCAGGACATCTGTTCACCAGGGCACCCCAAGGGAAAACAGGGTTTAACAGTCACAAACTGCTGGAAGACCATTTTAGACATAAGGAAAAACTTCTTTACTGTCTGAGTCTCTGGAGTCTGGAATAGACTTCCCCAAAAAGTGGTGCAAGCATCTACCATGGATACCTTTATGAAACGCCTGGATGCTTATCTTGCTGGGGTGATCTGACCCCAGCTGATGTCCTGCCCCTTGGGACCCGATGATCTTGTGAGGTCCCTTCCGGCCCTAATGTCTATGAAATCTTATGAAATCTATTAAATCCTGGCTGGTAGATAGACTTGATATGCCCTTCCTTCTCTAGATTCTGTGATGCAAAACTGTGTTCCCCACTTTTGAATGCTTTTTAAAGAAGAATCACTTCACCTTTCAGGACACACCAGCCAAGTATCCTTGGGCTTATTTCCCACCAAACCAGCTTGCAGCCTCTCCTAGGGCAGCTTCTCCTAGTGGTTCCTGCTTCTGCCTTTTCTATTTCCACATTTTGTTGCCCCAGTGACCCTTTTAAACAAAACTTGAAATAGTTCCAGTGCACACGTTTCACTGATATCTTTAAAACATTTGTTGCTCTTTGTTGTTCACATTATATGTTTGTCACTATAAAGATTATTGTGAAAAATGGTGCAATGATGAGAGAAGGAAAGCAAGTCTGATAATGTCTGAGAATGGCTAGAGTCCATTAGTGGGAGTCAGTATATCTTCAGTCAAGATAAGGATTATTCAGTTTTTCAGGGCACAGATAAATTAAATCTGTTGTTGTAGGCTTTTTATTTATTGTTAGAAAAATAATTATTAAACACACTATCAGAAATGTCCTTTCAGTTTGTTGTTTTTTTAAACACACACACTGTGCAGATAATTCACTGAACTGGATAATGCTGAGACTGTTTGTGATCATCAAAGTATATCACAGGAAATTTGGTTTAGAAAGGTACAGTAAGCAGCTTTTTCTTTCCATTTTTCCTGCACTTAACCCGTGTCTAACATTTTTGTGAAGCTGTTGGTTTTTTTCTGACACTTTCTACCCAATACTTTTACACTTTGAAAGAAGAGGAAGCTCTTTGGTCAAGTATGAAGGGGGTAAGATGGGGAGAAACTACATTATTTCATGTCAGCAGATAGGTTGTTGCCTTCTTTATGTAATAGCCAGTGTGACCTGAAGGCCAAATATAGCTAATTGGAGTTCCAGGAAGTAGCCCTTAGCTCTTCATCTTTTTTTCAGAAGACCATCTGATAAGCACACTCCCCTTGTGATCCATGTGGCATTACACTTGGTACAAGTCTGAGCCCCTAGTCTAAGAACAAAATTAATCCCATTGTAGAATGGGATGTTGTCTGTGCTTGTGTTAAAGATCTATTTTGTGCAAAGAAAGTAGAACAGCCTTCATTTGGACAGAGACTGCTGTTAAGAACAGTTCTGCCCTTGGCAAATTTTGAACTCATTTACATTCCTGAGTTCTATTTTTCTGTGATAAATATGTATTTACGTTTTAAACTAAATACTATTTGCCCCATCATTACAGCGTGTGGTATGTATCTTGGTTCATTCTTTCTCTTATTTTCCAAAAAATAAATAAATAACAATGTATCCATAATACATGTTTTTATTAATATCCATCGATCAAATTTGAATATTCAGTACTTTGTTAGGAGGGTTGGGGGGAAACCATTGTATGTTTCATGGTAGGGGCTTAGAATAAAAAAGCATGTGGAAACTCTACAGGACCTGGGGAAAGGTAGCAAAAGTTAAAATTAGGACAGTTTTTACTGGAGAAGAATAGGGTCTGAAACTAGTACACCTTTGTGTTGTTAGTGTGTAAAAACACTGAAGTGTTCTCAAGCTCAGCATCAAGTTCCATTTTGGAACAAATTTCATTTATAGGTGATTACCTCAAGCCATAGGTTTTGGACCGAAGAGAATAAGAGGATGTTATGAAAATACTGTCAGACCTTTTAATATAGGAGGTATACATATGTGTGTTTTATATAACATTACTGTACTTGTACTGTATAGAGTGACAATTTTGGGCAAATCACTTTTGGTGTAAAAAAAAAAAGTGCAAGAGTTGCATGTACTGTTTATTTCTGTTCCATTATGTAGGCATTGATTATGTTTGATCAGCAGATGTAATTTTTGCAGTAGCCATGCTTAAATCACTGAGATTTCTTTAACTGGAACACAGTGGACACTATTATGTAAGTGTAGGAGAATTGGCTGATTCCTGCCAGGGAGGAGAAACAGGATGTTAGAAGTCTTGGTCCTCACAGACTGCTGCTGAGCACAGGCCTAAGGAACATGTATCATAGCTGGCTTTGTAATTGCAGTGCATGCAGGTGCTGGCATCTGGAAACAGCGGCAGAAACTGAATTAAAACTCTCTTGGAGACAGCAGGGTTCTGTGAGGCATACAAAAAAACTATAATAGCATGGTGGTTTCATCACTCAAATGAGTAAAGAGTGTAAAATGTAGCGCTTTCAGAGACCCTTCCTTCCTGAAGAGAAGATATGCTTGCTTACAGATTTTCTAGAATTTGTCTATTATTCTAGATACTTACTCCAACCAACTACTCAAGCCAGAATAATAGGGAAGGAGGCAGTGGCCACATCTCCAGTGTCTTGCACTATTCTTCTTCCTGGATCACCTGGTAGAAGACGCTGACACATCTCAAATGTTTAGTTGACTAAGGTGTTTTGCAGCCTGTTGCAATAAACTGCTCTTGTCTGGAATTAGCATTGCTTCTTTTTATGACCATCTTCTAGAATTAATTGACTGCTGCAACTTCATGGCACAGTGTCAAAACATTGTATCAAATTCTATTTGTTTGTTATTGCATTATGTCATTGGGTATGCTTGTACAGCATATTGTAGTGCTATATAGTTCAACCTGAGCTTGTCCTGAACAACTGTTTCATACCAACTTAGGGTATCAGGTGCACTATAGCCACATTTGTGTGGTACTTTGCTTGACCTAATGTACTGTGCTTCTCAGCAGGGCTAATTAGGTAGGGGAAACTCTGCTGCTTTTAGTAGTTGAGTTAGCATAAGTATCTCTATACGCACACCATTGTTCTGTGCTGACATACCATTCTTTGCTGGTATGGGCACTGTGGTAGGCCAGTAGGGGGTGCTCCTGTGTTCAGCCACCCGCCTCACTGCGCCCGACCACCTTCCAGGCTCTGAGTGGGTCCCTGGGAGAGCCTCATGCCCAGCCAACCCCCTTCCTGGAGCACACCCACAAGCCTGGGGGTAATGCTGCTACCACCCAGTCTAGACTAATCTTGGTCCTGGGCCCCCTGGGAAACACAGGCGTAGTAGTCCTTGAGGGGTACTCGACCCACTGCAAGAACTTGGGGTGCTTCCCTAAGTCTGAAGCACAAATAGTGGTCTCCCTTAACTGAATGAGACCACAAGGCATAATCTAGACCCTCTCTAAAAAGTCTGCCATGTTAGGTACAGAGGAGAACTTTATTGATTACAAGGAGTAGGTTTGGAATAAGGTACAAGGTAGAGCAATATCAGAGAAGTACCTTAGAGCAAACACTGGCATGGTAGCCTTTAATCACACATCTGAGTTACTGAAAGCTATATATCTAGTTAGATCTCAAGTAGCTTACTCACAAGTATCATCCAGAGGCAGGTGGAGATTCCCGCTGGAGGTAAGCAATTCATTGACCATGAGTTTCAAGAGAGAGAGTAAGTTTTAGATTGTCTATCCAGCTTCTCTGAAAGTTCTCATCATGGCTGCTGCCCCGTCTCCTGGGCAGTCCTTAACTTATATAGACCTTATGACCTCATTTACCTGATCCAATGAAGGCCAGCAACTGTTGGCTGCCAGCCAACCAGTTTGAAATGCATCACTGGTTGCTGGGTAGACTGGCAGGGTCTCTAGCCCCCAACCCAGTCCTGATGACGTTGCTTAGATTACAGGGGCAGGCAATTATTTCGGACAGAGGGCTGCTTACTGAGTTTTAGCAAGCCATTGAGAGCCGCATGACAGGCAACCAGGGGCAGATAAATATTAATTTTCTAAAATTTTTAAGGGCCTGTGGGCCAGATAGAATGGCCTGGCAGGCTGCATCTCGCCTGTGGGCTGCAGTTTGCCCACCTCTGGTTTAGAACAATAGGGAGTTGAAGCCCCCACCCAGATGTGTGAGGCCAGTCACATAGGCAGAGGGAGCAGGTTTCCCTCTCCCTCAGGAATGTATCCAGCTCAGTTTACAACTCAGGGTTACCTGAAGCTGATGGAGCCAGGGGTGTCTGCCCTCTGCAGTGACCATGGTAACCAAATTGTCAAATTGGTCATCTGCCTGATAGCAGAGTTTGGAGAAAGACAGAGATGGCATTTTGCCACAGGCAGATCCTGCCACAACTACTTTGGTAAAGACATGTTCCAAAGGACAGATCTTGTGACAGCAATTGAGAGAGAGAAACACTGGACATGATATATGAACTGTCTATCATTGTTCAGTCTACGTGACAGCAAGTTGTTGCAGAAATTTGTAAAAGTCACTGACACTAAATAGTAAATGGCAAAGAAGAGAAAAGGAATCATTGCATTGTTACAGGATCCGATGCTGCAGCACAACATCACAGCACAATTATTGCACAGCCTTCTCACATAATTTCTGCTTGTGGTATGTTGAATGGCCCTAGCAACACTGGGAGAGCTCTGAACATCCTGGATGGATAATGATTCTCACCAAGATTCCAACATGTGTTACTCCAGGTTGCTCTGAGCTGTGGGTGACACTTCATGCTGAAGATGAAGACAGCTTCAGCATGCTTTGTTTTGTCCAATGTAAATTAAATCCTTGAGCTACTGACAAATTGCCAGTGTGGTCCAAGGTTGTGTAACTTTTGAGCATTCTTGTATTCCTCCCCTTGTCGAAACTTAATGTTGGGATTGGTAGGTAGGAGGGCTATTTTATATTATCATAAAACTTATATGTTTTCTTTGTGCTTTAGTGTGAGCAGTCTCATCTCATGAGAGAGCACGAAGATGTACAAGAACGAACGACACTGCGCTATGAAGAACGAATCACAGAGCTTCACAGCATTATTGCAGAGTTAAATAAGAAGATTGATCGACTACAAGGAACGACAATAAGGTATTACAGCTTCCTGGGAAGTCTGGCCCAAATTCTTGTCACACATAGTATAAAGTACATGCTGGGCCTGAGTTGGTCGTAAAGTTGGTGCAGTTACATGTGATATAATAGGTATTCAGAGGGCATGGAGGATTGGAAAATGAGTGCTAGGCTGTTGCAAAGTGGGTAGCCCTAACAGGAAAAGAAACTAATAGGAGTGTCAGGTAAAGCAGCCAATCCCTTCTTTTAACTTTCTCTAGTGCTATGCACAGTAGGACTTTAAACCAAATTCATCTTGATATAGAAGCCCAGTTCAAATGTAGTTCACTTGCTTGTATCTGTGATCCTTCCCTTCGCCACTCAGGCTGCATATCAGGAGAGGGAAGCCCTGTGTGCTGGAGCCAGCTGCCTTCCCCACCCCCAAGGAAAGGCACCCAGGGCTTCCTTCCCCTGCTGTGCAGCCCTGGCAGGGAAGGCGGCTGGGTCCAGTGCACACAGCTTCCCTCCCATGCTGTGCAAGTGTGAGGAGTGCCAGCAATACAGACTGCCCAGCAGGGGTCTGCACTTCTTGCTGCAGTGTGTAGTGCTGGCCAGAGCTGCACCCTACTGGGCACGAGAGCCCTGAGCGCCCCCGCCTGTGGCTGCTGCACCATGGGGGGAGTACAGGGGCAGGGTCTACACACCCCCACACCCTCTCTCTCACCCCATAAACCCCACACCCCCACACCCTGCCCCACCACACCCCCACATATACACAACCCCCTAACACCCCCACACCCTACCATCCACACCCACACACCAACATATATCCCCACACACACCCCTAATATACAAGACTAAGAATTTATTTTGAGTTATTATGCAGTCCCCTCTATATACAGTACACAAATACATATCACAACAAAAATATTTTTTTGAAATAAAATTAAAATATGTACTAGTAGGTGTTTGACTTTTTGTGTATGATTTGGGTTTTTTTCTGGTTCTAAGATGGCAAACCCCCCTCCCAAAAGGAGTATTTCTGGGGGGTGGAGGGGGCAAGGAGAGAGACTTCCAGCAGCAAAGGTCAAGGGCTTGGGGGATGGGACACAACTTCCAGTCCCAAGATGGCAACCAAGGGACGGGGCTACCCATGTGGCCCTTGACAGCTCACCAAAACTTGTTAAGCAGCACTCCACCTGAAATAATTGCCCCTGTGTTACAGTAATTCAGTATACTCAGTGAATGTCAGGGTTTTGGGCACCTCTTTTTCAGGATGTTGCTCTATAAGTACAGGTTCTTTCTTTAAATGCATTCTAGATACCATAAGAGGAACATTCTTTTTCTCTATTACATTCTTAACCTATTGCAAGGCAAAGGCCTTTTCTCCCAAGTATGTGACAAAGTCTTCTAGCATTTCCCACTGTTTTTTTCAGGAGCTTAGCTTTTTAAGAGGCAAATGAACTGCTAGGTCCTTAGCCATTTAGATATTTTACACCCACTTTGAAAGTAAAGAGTTGACATCTCTGCAGGAGATGTTTACTTGAAATTCTCTCACGCTAACAATGTTTGGCTTTTCACTTCCTAATTTTTTTTATCTTTATTTATTAACAAATCCAAGTTATCCAAAAACAAATCTATCATTTAAAGATCTATCCCAGCTCCTAAAATATACACAAAGACACATATTTATCTTCATTAATAGTACTATCTTAACCCAAATCAGTGTCCATAGGAGCCTTATGTTCTTTTCTTCCTTTCAGTCTTCCCTCCTTAATTTTAATTGTGTAATCTATATTAATGTGTGTTTA
>NW_005842180.1:895536-896344 GCF_000455745.1 Alligator sinensis | reverse complement strand
CCTGCTGAAGTCTACTAGCTAGCATACGGGAAGCCATTTTGTTTAGTATACCAGAAATATATTTGTATACATGAAAAGTGAGAGAGGGCTCCTGCCCTCTGCAGAAGCAGTAATACCCTTGTACTGTAATAATAGCATCTAAACGTACTAGTGTCATTATATTGCATTAGTAATATTTGAATAGATTAATATTGCAGATTCTGCTATAAGTTAAGGTACTGATGTGCATAGGAAGATGTCTTCGGACAATACAGCCTAATATGACTGCTGTTGGAATGGTACTGCTATGAAGTATTTTCTGTACAGAGTAATCTCTATAACTGCACAGTCAGCCATCTCTGTACTCATATAAATAAGCCTCAGATTCATGTCTTCTTGGGCAGCTCTCAGAAGGGCCATGTTACTTCTCAGCATCACATTAACTGTCCAAGCTGTATTCCTCTCTAGTAACCTCCTGTTTCTAGATGGGCAGTTAGTGGCTTTTCCCATGCTTTGTTCTATAACCTGTCATATGAACTTTTTCTTTAATGGGAAAAGTCTTGCATTAGAAAACAAACAAATGTACTAACAATAGCTAGAAATTTCTAGACAGAGGCCTTTGCATAACTGAAGTATGTGCGTATATGTGTGCAGACAGAAAAAGTATAGGGTATCTGACTTTCTTGACAAATGCCACAGGTGGCTAAATATGTACATATATATGCATGAGCTCACCTCCAGAATCCAAAGGAAATTGGTACACAGGACTGAGTCTAATACTGCTGCCCCCATGGTGTGTGGGCCCTGGAAAGCTATGGTGCTGTCAGGT
>NW_005842180.1:870279-895505 GCF_000455745.1 Alligator sinensis | reverse complement strand
GTGTGTTGCGGCTGGGCCCCCCCCCCCCCCCCCCCCCCAAGTCAGCGGCGCTGGTGCAGACAGAGGGGGGAGCAGGGCAGTATGGTGTGCTGTGCCCGATGCCCCTGTGCTTCTGGGACTCTCATTTTAGCTCTCACCAGCCAGGCAGGATCAGCCTTTGAAATCCAGGACTGTCCCAGCTAAACTGGGATGTATGATCACCGTACCTGAGCAAAACCTTTCCCCAGCCAGCAATGCCCTGGTGTTACATACTGTATTAGAGCCCTCTGTGCTTAGATCATTAGACCGTAGGGGCTTGATTAGACCATGTATTCCTTCACTTTGATTTATGTTCATGCCTCTACTGTAGAAGTAACAGATATTTACAGCTAAAGATTAAAGTTTTGTGTTATTTTTCTTTTGTGGTCATTGACAGACCAGCCAGTGCATTTAGGGGCAAAAACACAGCAAGCAGGATAACCTTAGGAAGCTTCTAGTTAGCTTTTTTGGGGGTGATGGGAAGAGGTAAGGAAAGTAATTCTTTATTCTTGTGGCTTCTAGGCCTTTTTCACAAGGTTTGAGATTCATCCCTTATCCCACTCCTTTAGCAGGCATTAGAACATGGCAGAAAAGTGCAGGTTAATTACCACTGCCTTCATGGGGATGGGTTTTACTCCACCCTTGTTATACTCCACCCTGACTGTAAAGGAAGTTCAGGTTCAGGCTTGGAATAAATGGATTCCAAGGATAAAAATCCTGGAACTAGCTGATTCTGAGCTCTCACACACTATTATTTTGGAATTACCTTTTCATTAATAAATCAAAACCCAAGCATGGTGATGATTGTTTTTGACTAAGTGCCTGTCTAAGGCCAGCAGATATAAAGAACAACCATCTCTTACAACATCACAAGATAATCTGGCAGTGATTTTGTAGGCAGCTATTTACATCTGTTTAATGACAGGACAAATAAAAGCCTCTCCCTTGTGCTGGCACAAAAAAGTTGTACAACCCTGGCACCCTACAGCTGACATACTGAAGAAAGGCCTGATATACTGCTGCTTTATGCCAACCTAATGCTTCCTTTTAAATAAGTCAAAATATTGTGAAAACAGTCAGGAGAAACCAGAGCCCCACAGAGTTTGACAGTCTGATTTTAACTCCCGTGTCTTTAAATTAGCTGTTGATTTGAAGGTGAGTAATGCATTCAGTCTAAACAAAAGTCTAAATGATTGCAACACATTTAAATCTGTGACAGATTACATAAATTAATTGATATTTTCCATTTAGAAAATGTGTGTATTTTTAATACACTTGCTAAACTCTTCAGAAGGTGAGGTCAGATGAGTTTAGCAAGTTTACAGAGTAATGGCTCACATGTTGTTCAGTAAGCCCAACAGCAGAGAAACTGTCACAATTGCATCTCTGCTCAGATGCATGCAGTGTGCTGTTTGTTCTTAGTAGTCATAATCCTTTAAAATATTTTCAGAACGTTCCAATAATGTCCTGGTCTTGATAAGGGGTCTTGATAAGCCCTTCCTTGGCTATGGCAAGCCCTATATGCATGGCCACAAGAAGCTAGATGCTCATGTTGTTACGTTCTGCCAACACGCCTGATGCTGATGAAGTCACAATGGTTATGGGGTCAAGCCAGCAATCATCCCTAATTGTTTTGTATCCTTGATGATTCTGTAGCTCAAGACAGCTCAGCTGGTTTGGGAACTCAACCAGGAAAAAAAAGAGAGTTGAAATACAGCTGCAACCAATCTGGTATTTGGTTTGGAAGAGAGATGTCTGAACTAATATACTGTAAGCCTGCTTAGCTCCTGAAGGGAGCTGATGTACCATTTACCCACTTAACAGTTTACAAGAAATAGGTTGTAATTTGTGGACATTTTGGAGCAGCTAAGAAGATAGCTTGCTCTGAGGGACAATGGTTCTTTCTTGTAAAATCAAGAGTAGAGTAGAAATCTTGTCTCTGTTTGAATGATCATTTTGAGTTAAAATGTTGCTAAGAACACAAGCAACATTGCAGAATTGTAATTAGTTTGTTTTTGGTCAGTGTGGAATGTGGTTTGGTCTTTGCTGCAAAATGCAAAAGGAATGGCTCAAATCAAATTCAGCTTTCAGTTCACGTAGCTCAAAACTCCCTGTAGTTTTATGCAGGAAAGGTGCAGAGTAAGCCTTTTTTAATGTTTTACAGAGTGAATTTCCATCATTGCAGGGTCTTAGTTTGGAGTCCCTATGTCATTTGGCTATAAGCAGGGAAACTGTTACCAGCCTCTACTATTTCCAATCAGAAAAGACTTATTCATTCAGTAACTAGCTGTCTCTGTACTGCTCCCCATCTCTGAGATAGTGTAGAGTCACAGGAGAGCCATGACAGTCAAATCGCTCACCTAAATGAGGAGGTAGTATCAGTATAATAAACACATGTTATATCAGTTACACCATGACTGTAATTCTCAAGTGCCAAGAGGGGCCAACCTAAATGCTAGTACACCAAATAAAAACTAATGAGTTTTAAAATGAACCTTCCAAACATGGAAAAGTTCAGCATTATATTGTGATCTCTTTCAAATGCAAGTTTGTTTTTAATTAAAGCTTCAATAGGGAAATATATTTGTCATATAAAAATAAGTCATACCATATGATAGATTGAAGCTGGGATTGTCTACATGAACAGCTTCTCTAGAAGATGAGCAAAATCTTAGGGTTGGAAGGTACCTCAAGATTCATTGGGTTCAACCCCCTACACAAATGCAAGAATGCTGCTCCTAAAACATCCTTGGCAAATGTTTATCCAGCCTCCTCTTGAAAACCTCCAATGATAGAGATTCTGCAACTTCTCAAGGCAGTCTTGTTCCACTGCCTTGAGAAGTTCCTCTCAAGGAACTGAGAGGAGAGAGGGGGAAATAATGAATGTGCCTCAGTGCATCTATATGTAGCTCAGATATGGCAAGCCACAGAGCCAAATGAAAGGAATGTGGACTCTTGCCTGCTGGGTAGATGTCAAAGAAAAACTTAGTCTGACCAATCAAGTAGTTATAACTAAATGCTGTGCAGCTGCAAACTCTTGGACTTTACAGTATATTGCCAGCAGAAAATGGTTATAGAAAGTGAATCACCACATCCTCCTGCCCACAGGGCTCCCTATGGGTCTGAAAACTTGGGAGTAGGGGAGTGGCAGCAGCGTTAGTTGCTGCTCCTTTGCTGCCAAATTTTTGGACTTGTGGAGAGGCCCCATGGGCTGGATAGCATGACCCTGTGTACTAGATTGGGCATGTAGGGTTGGAGCGGCAGAGGGGGTGTGATCCAGGCATGTGGGGCTGGGGGTGGATGGGGGCACATAATTTGGACATGTGGGGCCAGGCTGAGGTCTTGGGAGGTAGGGGGCACAAACTGAGCACACCAAGCCAAGGCAGCGGGGAGCCTGATCTGGACACAGGGGGCAAGCCAAGGCAGTGCAGAGACCAATCTGAGTATCTGGAACCTTGAGGGTGTGAGGCCTGATCCGGCCCAAAGACTAACCCTTTGCTACTCATCCAACACACAGGGCAAAAAGCTGGAACACCAGTGGTTTAAAGGTTACCTCTACACTCGGTTGCAGCGACTCCCTGAATTGCTTTGTAGACCTACCCATAATGCTTTTTATCTGAGGTTCTCAAAGTGTTTTACAAAAATTAATTAAAGCAGAATGAATGTGAAACGCAGCCAACACCTGGAGTGTGGAAATCCCCTGTATCTGAAGCCATGAAAATCTGAACCCACCACCACCACAACACCCAGTAGAATTTCTTAATTGAAGGATGGGGTGCTGAGAGTTTGGCCATGTGGATCATGATTTGCTTACGGTTTAACTTTTGTAGTTTTAAATGCAGTGACACTGTTTCTTACCTGCAGCCTCCTTAAAGACACCTTTTTGCTGTGCCCTTCAATTCTACCTCTGATCCTTGAACTGCTTTGCAATTAGTGCAACACAAAGCTTGATCTAATTAGCACCAGGCTCCACCAGGAACTGGGAATCACTAAGATACAAAGATGAGCACAGGCGCACCCTTTTTCCCCAGCCACACTTCAAATGCTGGTAGCAGGGAATAAGCAGCAGAATGGCGTTCCTGTATATTACCAGTGATATTCCCACATGTGAAAGAAATTCAGGGCATTTTTACACATGCTTGTGTCTCTAGTGGGTTATGGAATAGAGAAAATCCCACACAACTTACTGATTCATTTGATGCACTGGCTGGGGAAATTTTTAGCTACTTGCACGATTTCACAATGGTTGCACACTTAATTCATACAACACAATTTTATTTTAAAATTCTTTGCTATGCATATAACACTTCTTAGCTTTAAGAAATACCACAAACATTAAGAACACAATAACTACATATATCAGAAACAATGCTTCAAATGCACTTCCTTCAAACAATTACAATTACAATTCAAAGTTAAATTTGTATCAATACTATTATTTTCATGATATAGTTACAATCCTAGAATTCCGAGAAGCCAAACAGCGAAATATGGTTTCATTCCTCAGTAGTACAATTTAATGGGTTGGCCTCAGTAGTACAGTTCAGTGGGCTGGCCTCAATACTGATAGGACTAAGTCCCCTTCCTTCAGTCCCTTTCGGGCGCTCTGCGGCTTCAGCGTGAACTAAGAGATTCGTGTTCACAGAGAGGGTGGTTCATGTGATCAGTCTGATCCGGCCTACACTTGCGATTCTTCCTTCGTTGTTCTGCAAGTGAGGTTACCTCCAAATTGGGACAGTAGGTTACAGTTTTTATTGAGTGAGTTGCCGTGTTGGGCCCCTCCTACCCAAACCTGTCTCTACTCCCAAATTTGGGCTCGGATCTTACTCAACAGATTCTTTTGCTAGGTAATCAGTTTCTTTGGTTGATCATTTTAATTACTTTGGGGAATTTCCATATCACTAAATTGACTTTTATTTCCAATCTTGTCAAAGGCTCTAAAGATAAAATTCAAGAGTTAAGACTTTGAGCAAAGTCAGGACCTTCCGCACGTAGACCAAAACAATGGCCTAGATAAGAAGATAAATCTTGTCTTCTTCCTAAACTGGCTAATGGGCAACTATTATAAACATTCAAACTATTTCATTCAATATGACAGCTTGCACCACAACACTAGGTGCTTGTAAAAGCACCCAGCTCTGCGGAGCATACAGTTGTATAAGTGGTAAAATGCATGTCAGCACTGAGAAAATGGTGGTGGCACACTTTTGAACTAAAACGCATTGGAGATGTGTTGGTTCAAAAGCGCACCACTGCCATTTTCTGCACGCTGACACACATTTTGCCACTTATGCAACTGCACATGGCACGGTGGGGTGCACATCAGGTTGCGTGTGGAGCTCTGTAAAAAGTGGGAGGAAAGGGACACTAGAACTTGCTTATGCTGTATTACAGAGGGGACACTAATTTCTTTGTAATGCTGCAGGACTAGACATGGCAAAAATAGGCATCTCATTTGAATCTCCAGAATACGAACACAAATAACTGTGTAGATACTACCCTACTAGGTGTTTTTGAAATACCTACGGCAATAAAGGTAACTTTCACACGAAAAATATGCATTTGCATATGCAGAGTGGATAGCTAAAGATTTGTGCACACAACTACTTATTTTCAAGGCACAGTTACAGAGGCATGTTTTGCCTACATGCTCTAGGGCAGACCTTTGAAGGTTTGACTCAAATAGTTTGCCATTTAGCCAGTGCCTTTTAAACCAGAAAATTAGCACCAGGTAGTGCCACACTTGTTGGTTTTAAAGCTGCTTAGCCTGAAAGCAGAGCAGCATGAAAGAGCTGATTACAGTGTGTGTACAACCAACATCATTTTATGAACAGAGCAGCCTTTCATCCATTCAGGAAGGTAATTCAAATTTTAAAAGGAAACACTAATTGTAAAGAAGGTTGATGTATAAATGAACAAACAAAATTACCCTTTTGACCAAAAAAATACAGTTCTTTGAGCTTTTAGTAATTGTTTTTGTCTAAAGCTAATTATCATTGGCTTGTGCTGTGCTTAATAATTAACTTATTCATAGAACTTTAACTCACATTTATGTGTCTTCCTTATCGTGTGTTTTAATTCATGCCATTTGTGGTTTGGTTCTCACACCTGCTTTAACATATATTTCATATCGCCTTAAAAACATTGCTTTGATCTAAATCTTAATTTTAACCAGGTGACTTCCATTTTTTTAATAATAGCTGCTAAGTGCTTGTGATAAAGTCTGACACTTGCAGTGAACCAAATGGACTGTAAAGGTTAGAAAGCATGGTAATTCCTATTAAACTTGTATCTAGGTATGCCAAGGAATCCCTGCTTGGCAAGCAGGCTTGAATTTTTCTTTTTAAGAGTTGGTGCCCTCTCTCCTGCTTTGAGTGACAGTAGCTTTTCCTTAAATCAGTGCAGGGTCGGGATAGGTGTGGGTCATGTGGCTCTCAAGTATTTTTTCTAGTCAGACCTTGCATCTAAAAACCTACAAGTACTCTCATTTGCTGTGAATTCAGTGAAAACTGAATTTCTGTCAACCAGTAGGGTGTTTTATTGGACAACAGGCCTCCCTCCCAGCTGGAAGTGCCAGGACAACTTTGCATTCTCCTGCCCCCCACCCACCTAAACAGCTCCAGTCCCAGGCTACACTTCTAACCCAACCCTCTGCTGAAATAGCTGACAATAAACCACTGAGAAATAGTTTGCTTAATGAGTAACCAAATGGGTAGTTTATGTAGTTTATGTAGTTTATGTCAAAGGCCTTTTGACATACTGTCTCCTATTATTGATGTGTTTTCTTACTGTTTAGGGTGTACGAATTTGAACATGTCAAAATAATAATTACAAAAACAAAGCCTGGTTTTCTGAGTCACATTAGCAGATTGAAATGTTTATTTTCCTTTAAAAAGTGTTGTAATTGCATATTTCTTTATCCGCCTTCCCCCCTTCCTCAAATCTTTCATGTGGAGATAAGGGGATAGAGTCCCTTCATAAAGCTTTTAGTTTCAAAGAAAGGCCAATGTGTCCCAGAGCATTTTGAGGGAAGTAACTTGACAAATAACAGTAATACATGTGATTAGGGCTTCTGTTTTCCAGTAACCCCAGTGGTTTGTTGCCCTTCTGTTTCATATGTGCTTTGCCTTCCAAAAGATTTAAAACCAATAGTCACTTGCCGACAGGTGCATATAGACCTGTATATGTATAGGCCCCTACCTGCAAATAGTCAGTAATATGCATTGGATAGGCAGAAGTGATATAGCAGTGTGGGGCAGAGGCAGGAGCTAGAACCCAAGGTCCTCATCCTTCGATGGGAGTGCCCATCTCACGGAGCCATACTGCCTCTGGCTGGCTGCCCTTTTTGGTTTCCCAATGGGCTAGGTTCTACAGGAGGGGTGGAGGGCTCGATGGCTCTGCCTAGGCTGTGTCCTACTAGTTAGGGTTTTTTGCTGTGAAATGGGAGCAATGGAGGTTCTGGCCCTCTCTGGGTAAGGGGGACCTAGAATTTGGGTTTTCCTATTCACTGGGCAAGTGCCCTAACTGCTAGGCTATTGAGCTGAAATGTAGAAGGGTCCTCCTATTCTTTGCTCCCACTTCTCCAGTGGAGTTACAAACCTTCCTGAGGGAAATAGGATCTAAAATCTGCACAAGTAGTCTGAAATTCCCATCTCTGGGTACTACTTACCATCTAAAGGTGGAGTTGGTATTTACACAAGGAGTTATTGCAAAATAACTCCTATGAGTTACATTTGTGCCCTGGCTTGCTTCAAAATAACTTCCCTGTGTAGTGATGGTATCCCCTGTACGGTGATTGATCCGGAATGATCATGAGAGCTTTGGTCAGACTTCACAATTCAGAAATGCTAGCCAGACCCTCCCTACCCCATAAACAGGGCAGTTTATAATTCAATGTAGATAATTGCTCTCCTTTACAGCATATGTACCCTGTTCTGTTTGAGTCATGTCCAGCATCTGCCCTACAACAGAACAGAAATGTGTGCAGTAGAAGAATGTATTCTTTCAAGGTTTTTTAATCTTCTTTTTCCCTTTGTGCCTCTTCCCTAGGGAAGAAGATGAGTATTCAGAACTGCGATCAGAGCTCAGCCACAGCCAGCATGAGGTCAATGATGATTCACGCAGCATGGACCAGGATCAGACTTCTGTCTCAGTACCAGAGAACCAGTCCACCATGGTTACTGCTGACATGGGTGAGTGAAATTCTGAAGAGAGAGGATGTTTCTGACAAAAGGAAAGCCATCATAGCCTGCAAAATACTGATCACAGTGTGTAGAAGAGAAGTAAAAATAGAAATAATTTAGGCCTTTAATATGTGCGAGCCGGGAGCAACCCGCGCCCTTTTCGCGCTGCACGCGGGCTGTGGCCAGCAGCCCGGGCACGCCGGGTCGGAGAGGGAAGGCCTTCGAGCTGCTGGAATTAGGCACAAACGCGTAGCGGTAGTTTTAAAGATTGTTTACTTACACCGAGATGGCAGTGGTGCAGGCTGGAAAACTTGATTGAGTTGCAGTTACAGACAAACAACACAGACGGTCTCGTGGAGGTTGCTAGGCTCCACGGTGCAGAGCTCCGGATGCTCTGGGTGAACAAGCCACCAAAATAGAAATCGTAAATACGTCTTATAAAAGTTGCGTTCGAAGACGGGAAGAGGTGGGCGGTGGATCAGGCCGCCACACTCCTCTGGATCTCACACAGGGTTTCTATTACCCTGCCGTGTACCCACAGTCCCCACGAGATGGATGTGGAGTCCTCTTCGGCTTGGGCGGGAACTGCTCAAGCCTCTTATACGGCTAACAGGCCAATCGCTAGCCGCCACGTATGAATAATTTAGCACTAGCCAATCACGGGGAACGAATTTGCATACCGGTGGCGGGAACTCCTTTGCACCGTGCATTCCTCTTGCAACATGAGCAATGCACCCTGCAAAAGAAGCTGCAGAAAAGGCGGGAAACTCGTCCCTGCACCGGGGTTTCGTCTTGCTACAGGAAACTCTCCCGTGCAATGCTCTGCAACTTGGTGGGGATAATTCTGGTGCCGAAGCACACACACAGTCATGCCTTTTGGGTCATGACATAATAAATATGAAATAAAATTATTTTTGCAAAATTGACAGTTTCTTTTAAATGCTGCTACTGTATTTCAAATGTTACCTATTACTAATTGCAGATAAATTTAAGAGGCTTTCATAGGAAGCAGAGCAAGGATTGTTCTTAAACTTGTCTTCCCAAGCAATGATTTTCAAGTTCTATTGCTTTCCGAGAGCCATCAGCTTATGGATAGATAACATTTTTTTTTTTTCAATGACACCTGGCTGCTTTGGGGAGAGTTACAGAATGCTCTTTGTGGCAGGGAGTCTGTTTTTTGAGCTAAGCTCAGGTTAGGAATTTCAGTGCTTTCATGCAAAGCTAGTAGAAGGTGCAGATATCATTTTTAGCAAGGTATGCTCAATATTAGTGTGCATATATTTTTCTAGGCTTTGGAGATGTCACTGATATCCCATTAGAGCGAGAATATCTAAATAACACCCCACTAGATCAAATACTGGTCCTATTTACTTAAGTGGGAACAAGAGCTACATCCTTCACTGTAAAATACCTACTTCCCTTTCTCTTATAAGTGTCTAAAATCCATGCCTCCTTGGGCAAAGTATGGTGTGATAGTTGTTTCCTACATACTTTATTAATTTATGCTAAACACTAAATATGTGCTATTCTCATTCAAGTTGGCGACAATGCAATCATTTTTTAATGGTGGTTATATTTATTTATTTATTTATTTATTTATATGCTGCCCTTCCCAAATAAAGGCTCACAGCAGCTTACAATAAAAGACAAATAACTTCTAAAAATAGAATTAAATATTAAAATAAGAAAGTATAACAAAAGAAACTCCTTTCTCCCAAATTTAAGAACACTTCTACTACATATGCTCCTCTGGAAGGTAGTTTGTCCTATGGTATACTTGGTTAACAAAACTTTTTTTATTTCATGCTTTCTTTATGCAGTAGTTATCCAGGCACCACTTAGTGTTGCCCTGATCTCTGTCTATGGTCTGTACTTTCTGAATAAAGCTTTCTCAGGGTGATGGGTGAATCTTACGTGCCATCCCAAGAAAGAAACAGCATTCTTGTTAAAACACAAAAACTGTGAGACACAGCTCCTACTATACAATGGGTGGGTGGTTCTGTAATTTCATTCCTGCAAATGTTCAATCCCTAGGAAAGTATGCAGTTTATTGAGTCATTGGGTGGTAGTTTGTCCAGTCCTTGAAAAGGAATGTTGAATTGAGACGGTCTGTGACCCCCCTTCTTAAATGATATGAGACAGAATATGATTCATTTCAGTGGAGTTACACCAGGCATAAATTTGTCCCAAATAGTTGATGTACAGGAGGGCCAACCAAAGTCTACAGTTACTGAGTGGATATTAAGACCAAAAATGTGGCTTGAAAGCAGAACTGTATGCGTGCTTTCATGTGCTGGAGGAGGGGGGCATTATGGTTTCAGAGTTGTGGGTTTTATTTTCAATAACTGATATGCTACATTGTGTACACATATTTGGATAAGTGTTTGGATGTCACAGGATTGAAAAAATAAAACAAGATGCTTAGGTCCTGTTCTTTCCCCCAGGTGCTATGAGGATGTGCATGAGTTCAGCCAGTTTCATTCCACACCAAGGAATTAGGTCAGTGCTGATTTACACGTTCTGCAATCTTGTTGATTCAGAAGGATTATGTGATGTGTAAATCAACACTGAATCAGTCCCTGAGTATTAAAACACTGTTTCTTTTATATTGTGTTTCCTGTTAGTAAATTTAGCCTGTTCCTTAACACAGACATGTCTGTACACATTTGCAACATGAGCAAAAGTTAAACCTTTTTATGCCTTTATACATTAGCATTAACTGACCTGCTCTTGTTGCTGCTGATCAAAACTTTAGGTTAACAGAACCATGTCATTGGTATAATATTTTATTATGATTTGGCTTCTTGCCCTATCTCTGTAATGGATTGTTCCTCTTGTCTTTCCCCTAATTTTTAAACCTCAACTGTATATTTTATTATGTGAAAAATAAACAGCTCTCTGCCATTTGCTCATTAAGTAAATTACATTGGGGGTGAAAGAGTTTCTGTGGATAGGTCCTGCTACCATACATAAGGACCATTATAGAAAATCATTAAAACAGGCATCTTTTTCATTCCTGTTGCTAAATTTGAAATTCTCAAATATCAAGCCATAAACTCTTTGTGAGGCTGTGTTTATTGTGTCAAAACATGCAGTAGATGCTTCCCTATATGTGGTAAGCTGTCGCCACTGAACCAGGCCTGTGCATTTCATTAGTGAGGCCTTTTGATTTTTTTTCCCAAGATAAATGCTATGAAGCAGAATCGTACTGAGAGTAAACTGACCTTTGGGCACAGTAATCACTGACCTGAGTTGCAGTTTAATAACATAGAAAGCACTAGGCTTCTGAAACAATCATATGAAATAAGGTTTCTGCATGTCATTTTACATCCTAACATGAAATGAATTACCCTTTGTTCAGAACTATGACAGTTGATCACAAATAAACGTGTTGCTTAAAGGAAGTCCTGCATTTCAGCCTCTTGAACAAAGAATTTAATAGGATACTTTTACAATAGTACGGGTATTTACAAGCATTACTTTTATTATGTCCCTTATCCAGGGTTTTCAAGTCACTTTTTAAAAGATTTTAAAACACTCTGGTAAGGTAAATATATATATAACTAGAATAGTTCTATATTTTAAGAAACTATAGGCAGTTTTTTTCAAATTCAGATATCTGATTTAGGCTCCCAAATCCACATGTAAGTGCCTAATTATGAGTTTAGAGCAGTGATTCCCAATCAGGTTGCCTTGAGATCCTTTCAGGGGTGCCACAGAGTACCACACAATGTTAGCGTTGTTAGGTGTGCAAACAAGATTCACAAGGCAAAATCAGAGATTTCAAATAGGAGTCCATAGTGTTAAAAGCATTTTGTCCTGTTGTGGTCTCAGTTCTTTGCAACAGAAGAAATTGCTCTATTATCTTTCTGTAGTCAAAAATCAAATGAAAACTAAGCACTAATATTTTCTGAGGAGTGTCTTGAGTCTATCAAAAGATGCCTTGAATCTGAAAAGGCTGAGGACCACTGATTTAAAGGCTTAATTTTTAGACACTGAGCCCAAAAAGTTTGGCTTATTGTCTTTACTTATTTTACTAATAAACTTGTGAAAGACCTTTTTTTAATTCAATTTACTTTTCTGTGTTTTTGGTGGTGGATTTTTTCTTTAATTGGTTCATTCACCGTGGACAACAGTATTTCACTGAGCAGTATTACTTTTTCTGGTACATAGATTAATGCAATGCTGGCATTTAACTTCCCAGCACATCAGGGGAATATGGAAATACACATAACCATTGTAACACAGGCACATTAAAAATGATACTTTGTTTATAAGGAATTAATCTAGTTCCCATACTCTTCCTACACACCCACAGTCTTCTGTCTGTCTGTCTGTCTGTTTGTTTGTTTGTTTGTATGTTTTAGTAAAACTTTTAGCTTTAAAAGTGAGCCTCATTTTGGTTTATCCATATAATGTTATTTAAGCTTGACTTCATAAAGCATGGTGCTGTATGCAGCATTAGTATATAGCAAGCTCATTGACACACCAGCTACACTTACATGTCATGATAAACTAATACATTTAGATATGCTTCTGTACTGCTATAAGCAATAAAATATCAAGAACTAAAATTGTTAATCTGCCATTCTGTAGCTTGTAAACCCTGTTGTTTGGCTTTAAATTAGCTTCTGTTGAAGATACAGGTCTCTCCAACATTATTACGAACTCTTATTTTCAGGGAAGAATGTTCCCTTAGGTGGAAAATTTAGCATATGACGTTTTGTTTGTGAAGGGATAATTTTGTTGACTGGGACAGAATGTGGATACAAGAAGTTACGGAGTTGCAGAAGTGCAAGCTAAGCAAATAGATTTCACATTTAAATATTTGTCACAGTGCATCCATGACTCAGAAGTGACTTTTATTTATAAAGAGGAATGTGTTTTACAGAATAATTACTTATAGCAGGGTTTTGAGGGAGTAGGAAGTTTTTGGGCACATGGCTTCCTTGGGGGTTTAACACGTATGAAGAATGCAGGATTCTTTTGCCTATCCATATTTACAATGCCATTGATAAGTTTGTTTTTAACAGGAAGTTGCTTTTGCTAACGTTAATTTTTCATTAGCTCCAGGGCTACGCTCTGTTGCAGGCCTATTCCTGGATGAAAAGAACACTTAATTTTTTTGTGTAAAGCTGGAAAGACTGCATAAGAATAAAAACCTACTATTATTGCTACTGCTATTTAAACACAAAAGACCCAAATCTCTGTTTCAGTTTTGAGGTCGCAAAAATGTTTGAGTAGCAACATTAGGTCCATGTCCTGAGTAAAAAGAAAGTGTTACTGGTGCCTTGGTGGATAGAATTATTTTAGTGTTCAGGCTGTTTTTATTTTGTTTTAAGCGTTAATTAGTCCATATTTTTTTTTAATGGCTGTCTAAACTGCAGCACCAGATTTGCACACAAATGTTGCATTGTGCGCAGCTGTCTGTGTTCCTGTATGCACAAGTGAATTGTAGCATAGGTAGCCAGTTTTGACAATTTGGCTGGATATTAATTAAAAAAGGAGACTAATTTGGATTTTGAATTTTTTAAATTATTTATTTCATAGTCTGTAGTACCCTTATGCTTCATTTATTATTAGTCACTGTCTTAGGCTAAGATTTTTCAGAGTAGCCTAAGTAAGGTAGACCTCCCCTTCCAGGGAATTGCAGAGGGACTGGAATGCCTGTGTCCAGCCTTTGAAAAAGGGAATTGCAGAGGGACTGGAATGCCTGTGTTAAGCCTTTGAAACCTCCAGCCATGAAGGTTATATTTGGAAAGCTTGACTGTAAAGAAGTCCTATTTGGAGCAGTAGTAAAGGAATAACCCATGCACATAAATTGGATACATGACAGTCTTTTTAATATTAACAGTTTTGTGAAAATAGTACATCACCACAAAATTCAAGACCACCATGTGCTCTACAGTGCAGTAATTGGTTATAGTTTGAAGCTTACAGAATTAATGGCCTAGAAGTGGATATTCATAGTTTCATAGTTTTAGGGTCGGAAGGGACCTAATAGATCTTCTAGCCCGACCCCCCGCCAGGGCGGGAGAACAACCCAAAAACACAAACAAAACCACTCACCCTAAAAACAAAAACGGGACTCAAATGAGTCCAGCCAGGTAAGTATCCAGCCTCTTCTTAAAGATCCCCAGGGTAGGGGCCAGCACCACCTCCCTTGGAAGTTGGTTCCAGCTCCTAGCCGCCCTAACTGTGAAGTAGTTTTTTCAGATGTCCAATCTGTACCTCCTCTCCATCAACTTGTGCCCATTACTCCTTGTTATGCCAGCGGGGGCTAGGGGAAACAGCATCTCCCCCAAACCCTTCTGGTTCCCCCTAGTGAGTTTATAGACGGTCACCAGGTCCCCCCTCAGCCTTCTCTTGTGGAGGCTGAATAGGTTCAAGTCCCGCAGTCTCTCACTGTAGGGTCTGCCCTGTTGTCCCCGGATCATGCGGGTGGCCCTCCTCTGGACCCTCTCCATGTTGTCCACATCCCTCCTGAAATGGGGCGCACAGAACTGGACACAATACTCCAGCTGCGGCCTGACCAGCGTCGCATAGAGGGGGAGGATCACCTCCCTGGCTCTACTCGAGATGCACCTGTGGATGCACGACAAGGTCCTGTTAGCCCTGCCAACCATGACCTCGCATTGTCAGCCCATGTTCATCTTGGAGTCAATAATGACACCAAGATCCCTTTCCGCCTCCGTGCTCTCAAGTAGGGAGTTCCCCATCGTATAAGTGTGCTGCTGGTTCCTACTACCCAAGTGCAGCACCCTGCACTTGTCCGTATTGAAACGCATCCTGTTCCTGTCTGCCCACCCCTGTAACCTATCCAGATCCTTCTGCAATCTCTCTCTCCCTGCTAGCGTGCTCACCTCCCCCCAAATTTTGGTGTCATCAGCGAATTTAAACAGGTTGCTCTCCACCCCAACATCAAGATCGCTGATGAAGACATTGAACAGCGCAGGGCCCAGGACCGAGCCCTGAGGGACTCCACTACCCACCTCCCCCCAAGTCGAATATGATCCATCCACCACCACCCTCTGAGTGCGACCCTTCAGCCAATCTGCAATCCATCTGACCGTGTAGGCATCTATGCCACAGTCGCCTAGTTTATTAATTAGGATGGGGTGAGAGACGGTGTCAAAGGCCTTGCTGAAGTCCAGAAAGACTACATCCACCGCGACACCTGCATCCATGGCCTTTGTGACCTGATCATAAAAGGCAATCAGGTTGGTCTGACATGATCTCCCACTAATAAATCCATGCTTATTGCCCCTGAGCATCATTTCTGATGCCGGCCCATCACAAATGTGCTCCTTGATGATCTTCTCAAAGAGTTTCCCCAGGATTGAGGTAAGACTGACGGGCCTATAATTGCCCGGGTCCTCCCTTTTCCCTTTTTTGAAGATGGGGACCACATTAGCTACCTTCCAATCGTCTGGCACCTGGCCCAAGCACCACGATCGCTCGTAGAGCCGTGCCAGGGGCCCTGCAATAACCCCAGCCAGCTCCCTCAGCACCCTGGGGTGGAGAGCATCCGGACCCGCTGACTTGAACGCGTCCAGCCCCTCCAGAAGCTCTCTAACCCGGTCCTCCCCAACCTGAGGTCTGAAGGCGATCCCCTCGCGTCCGGCTTCTATCACAGCAGGGAAGTCCCGGTCCCTGCACAAGAAAACGGAGGTGAAGAATTGGTTAAAGAGGTCTGCTTTATCCTCTGACGCAACCACCAGATTGCCCAGCATATCCTGCAGGGGCCCCACATTACCCGGCGCCTTCTTCATCCTCCCAATATATTTGAAAAAGGACTTTTTGTTATCCTTAATCCTGGACGCTAATCCGAGCTCTATATCCGCCTTGGCCTTCCTAACAGCCCGCCTGCAGGCCCGAGCAGAGGAGGTATACTCCTCTTTGGAGATTACACCCCCCTTCCACCGGGCGTACGCCGCCTTTTTGGCAAGCAGGCATTCCAATTTAAGATGCTTTCATAACCCAAGAGTGAGTTTGGCCATATGTGCACATCAGGGACTACTGTTATTTCTCACTGAATGTAATTTGGGGGAGGATATGAAAAATTTGTAAGATTAGCTCACAAGGCATAAGGATTGTTTGGGTATCACAAAACTAAGGAGTTAAATGGATGATACCACAATGACAAAGTGCTGCCAAAACACTAGAGAAAGGCAGTAATTATCTGATGCTTGTGAGAATGATGAGTATGTTCCTATACTAAAGCAGGTTGTTAATGTGATTACAGTGTGGAGCATTGTAAGAATGAGTGCTTTTATTGGGTTCCATGAATGTTCCCAGTATCCTTTTCAATAACGCACAAAAAATAAACAGCAGTAGAATTGAAATATTAGCTTCATAAAACAATCACTTGGCATGATTTCTGAAGGTTTTTTTAAATTTGGCAATGTTCAAGCACAATCCCCAAAAGGCCTTCCTTTTTAAGAGCTAGTAGATTATAGCATCACTGAGTAAACTGGACAGAAGAGCAGTTTGATTCTGAGGAGGAAAATCTCTGATCAAGCACAAAAAAAGGATTAAGATAATCTACAGTGACAGGAAAGAGAACAGCAAAAACTAGGCAGTCCAGTTGGATAGAAATGCGGTAACATGAGGTGTGTTTGAAATAATGCCTGCATGCAAATAAAGCATTCTGAAATAAGTGGGTAGCAGGTTTATATGTTAGGTTTTGAGCAATTTGTTATTTGAGAATTCAGGCCTCAGGATACAGCAAGACTGGTTACTCTCCTGTAAAATGCTATTGATCAATATTAGATTGTAGCCTTCTGGTTGGTTAGAGCCGGTGCCTGTCTAACATGGTCTTTCTCTTTCACAGATAACTGCAGTGACTTGAACTCAGAACTGCAGAGAGTGCTGACAGGACTGGAGAACGTAGTCTGTGGGAGGAAGAAGAGCAGTTGTAGTTTGTCTGTAGCAGAAGTGGACAGACACATTGAACAGCTCACCACTGCCAGCGAACATTGTGACCTAGCTATTAAGGTGCAACAGCATTAACTAATCACTGAATATATCATGTACACATGTGAGATACATAGTCATATTTTATATTTAAAGCACTTTTCATCTGAGAATCTCAGAGCATTTCAGAAAGACTTGCTGTGCCTCACAATGCCCTTCTGGGATAGATAAGATAATATTATGCGTAGGCCTTGGAACGTGTTTTTCATCCATAGATCTAAAAGAATGGATGTCTCATCTGTATTTTACAGATGGAGAAACTAAGGCATAGTATCAACTAACTTAGTAAGGGTAGCTGAGCAAACAAGTAATTTATCTTAAGTCAGATAGAAGTCAGTGACTGTACCTCACTCATAGCTATATCTGTAAATACAATGTATACTATTTCATTGCAGTTATGGGGCCATGGCAAAACACTGTCGTTTCAATTTTGTTGTTTTATTTTCTTATAAAACCAGTAGGTAAGCCACACACATCCTATGCTTATTATTTCTAACTGGAGAAGCCAGCACAGAGCAAAATATAATTTAGTTAATACTCACAGAAATGCATCTTAATCTAATTAATTATCCACATTGCAAAACCATAAATGGATTGTCCAACAGTGTAAGTAGCAGAGCACAAACAAAGAGCTTGGAAACCAGATTATCCATGAATACCCACCACAGACTATGCATGAGGAGTGGGGAAAACAAGTTGTTCTTGTACAAGATGGAAAAGCAAATTGAAACTGTTCAGCAGTCCAGTTGCAGAAAATAGATGAAGATGTAAAGCACTTCTGTTACTTTATCTTTGACCTATTTCAGAACCTGTTTAGGTTATGTTATTCCCATCAAAAAACCTTCTTCAGAAGGTGCCATGTAGAAGACATATTTTAAAACAGAAAAGTCTTGTTAGCTTGTGTTATCTGCAGTTTTGCCAGGAAGAGTGGATTAAGGATTTTCTGGCAAGAAAAGTTCTCTGAACTGTTTTCAGCATTTCTCTGCTTTGCTTTGTTGCAGGATTACGATCACATAAAGATAATAGAATGGCATTCTCTAATTTAATTTAAATTCTTAATAAGCTACTGTGAGGAATCTTTGTCCTAAGCATATCAGTTATTGATCATTATAGCTTGTTTTGACAACAGAATTTTCTGTTTTTTGGCAGATGGGAAAGCTGTTTCTTAGATAAAGTGATATATAAACCTAAAAGACTGAGGGCCCAATCCTGTTCTTTCTATTAGGTGCCCAAGCATGATCTTATTTCATTTTGTTTGTTAACTGAAAAACTATCCACACAAATGGTGGGTGGCTCCTTTTCCTGTTTACTGCTTTTTGTGACTTACTATTAAGGCTAACTGCGTTACAAAAGTAGATGCATTAATATTATTTCTTGGACCTTGAGCAGGGTAAAATGGGAGAGCACTTACACACCTATTTATCTCCAAGATATACAGAAGCTTTACTCTCAGAAGTTGTGAAGATATTGAGAGTTTTAAGCCTTACTTGATTCAGAAATTATTTTATACACTGCTTCAGTTGAAGGACTTTTAATTTAGGAAGGTCATATTTATTTGATGCGGCATTTTCACCATCGTTTTCTCTTAATGGCTAGGGACAGACATTCAAAAAGCCTGAACCTGAGTTGATTCAATCTTTGCAGGTTAGTCTAACCTGGCTAGGCTAAATCAGTTGGTAACTGTACAGACATCCCAGACCTGCAGGCACATGCCTGCAGTGGCTCAGGCTAGAAGCTGGGGGATGCTAGAGCAGCCCTCCCTCTCTTCTACAGTGCTGAGCTGAGCGGGATGTGGCCAGGCCCTGGTGGGACACTTTGATTAGGGAGGAATTCCACCCCCCACGAGCCCAGCAGTGAATTGATAACACAGTGTTTATCTCCCTAACTCAGTGTTTATCACCCCATTAAGAAAAGTTGATTCTGCCTTTGTCCCATCTGCCATAGCACAGACCATAGCCAGCATGTGGTTTGCTAACTAATGCTGTGTCTGTGTAAGGTAGAGGGGGTGGTGGAATCCCTGCTTAGAGGGGAGGGGGGGAGCAGAAGCCAGGCAGACACCTGCAGTCTCTGCTGGAGCTGCAGCCAGGGAGCAGAGGGGAGGGGCCAGCTCTGCTGTGGGGCCCCACCCAGCCCAGAGAGTGTGCTGGGATGGTGGGGGAGTCTGGTTTAACTTAAACTAGCAATGGGTCTGGGACAGACATTGCATAAACAGGTTTGAGCCAAATCAGTTAAGTCTAATACCACATTCAACCAGGTTTATCTCAAACCCATAGGCGACTGGTAGGGGGTGCACGTGCCCCCCCCCGACAGGGCCAGTGCCCCCCTGATGTGTGACACTGATGCTGTTGGTAGGGCTGGAGCCCCCCCTGACAGGGCTGCCACTGCCAAAGGCTTCTGCAGGTGCCCCCCCAGGTTCAGGAGGCACCAGTCACTCATGCTCAAACCGGTTTCAGCCATTTTCGAAATGGTTTATGTGCACTGAACATCTGTTCTATTACAGGTTTAAACCAGTTTCTGATCACTTAAACCAGTTTATGTGTAATGTCTGTCCCTAGCCAGTATGTTCTTCTCCTGTTGACTCTTCAGGTTACTGAATTGTCAGTTATAAAGTGTATAAGTGACCAGACTCGCACTTAGTTATCAAACATTTAAAAACTTGCTGTCTGGAATGGCCTATATTTTATTTGATTTATTTTCTAAGACTTCCCACACTTCTCTACGTAATCTGTTGCTTACAAAGTGATCATCTTCTATAGTATCCGAGCACTTTGTAAGGATTATTTCAATCACAGTGTAAAACTATGTGATCTAGTTTAATTGTTTCAGGCAATATTTTCTTATTTCTTCCTCATCCAGGTTCTATCTCCTTCCCTTTCTGTCTTTGTTTTTATTGTGGTTGTGGGCGAGCTAAACTGAAACCCTTGCAGAACCAAAGGAGGCCTGTAGCCATTCTAACCTTCTCAAGTGAGTTCATAGCCTTTGGACTGCTGATGGCAATGGTCTGCCTCCCTCTGGGTGCCACCTTCAAGACAGAGTTTGGTACTTCTAGCAGAAAGAATGTAGTTGTCTAGGGAAGTGATCACTGCTGGAGGTGAAGAGGGAGGGATTGAGAAGGAGAGAGGAAAAGCAAGATAATCCATTAGGTAGCTTGGAAGAGTTCCTTGGAACGCCTTCAAAATTGGGACTAGGGCTTTTAATTGTGAATCCAGTATTTATGGAGCACTGGGATTAAACATCTTCAGTTACCAAGACTGTTCAAGAGATCTGTGTTGTGGACCTTTTGGAGCCTTCTTTAAAGGTTGATGTGCCTTTTCTTACCTACCTACTGGAGAGCTCCTGCAGAAAGTGCAGCATGTGGATTCAGTGGGTAGGAGACAGATTAAAATGCAGAAGCTGCCTTTTAACACTCTTTAGTTTGCTTAACACTGGTAACTTATCCTTTGCTACAGGGGTATCAAGCTGACTAGAATCAGGCCCACAGACCAGCCCTCTATGCTAGAGCCATCTCATGCCCTGGACTGGTTCTGTTTGCTCACCAGGTTCCCGTGTATACTGCGCACAGCAAGCAGAAGACTGGGGCTGACATGCTGCATGTGGGACACGTCCTAGAGCAACAGGCAGCACCACAGGTTGGCTGACAGGCTGAATCCAGCCCGTCAGCCATATCTTTGACACCCCTGCTCTACTGAGTCTGAAACAGTAGTCAGATGTTTACAGTATAAGTAAGTGGCAGCAGTTGGTTCTCCTGTCAGTAAGATCCCTCTCTCTCCACATGATTTCTGTCTGCATAACTAACTTAGAGCTAGGGATAGGGGAGGCAAATGTTTTTCTGTTTGCTGTAGCCTTGGATTGTTAGTGCTAGAATCATAATAGCAGCCAGGGGGTCACAGGCTTTTCAGAAGGTGATGAAGAAACTGCCTTGGACATAATCCTACAATGGCAGAAACAAGTTAAGAGTGCACGTACAATTAATATATGTGCAGAGTCTGGAGATTGTCTTCTCTGACTCCAGGCCCCAGTTTTGTGCCTCTTTTCTTTGAGAGCTATTAGACGAGAGCACCTAGAAGATGGCAGAAACATGAACAGGGCCCAGGAATCCTGATCCTGTGGTTTAACTTATAGCCATATTCCTGGCTGCAGGCCCAAATATGTAGAAATACTGTGTCCTCCTCCTTTGCTGATTAGATTTCATCTTCATTTTAATAGTGTTGCTGGTAAGTGTTTGACCCAAACAAAACGTGTAGGTTGCACAAGTTGCAGTTTCTTGCTTTACAAACAGTACAAGACCTTGAAATGAACAGATTGCCCATCTATCTGTGTTATTTGTTTAAGAACTTTACATAGAATAGGCTGACTAATGCTTAAGATATTTAGAACAGCAAATATCTATCAAAGTAATGGATACCTAGCACTTACAAATCTGTGAAGATTAAAACATCTGTTAATGTTTTTGTCTATTATCTCTATGCCACACCTTTGTGACGTAAGGTATTGGGAAAAACTGAGGTGGGGAGAATTTATATTTTGTCTGATACCACAGAAAGCAGTGTCAGAGTAAGGACTGAAATTAAGGTGTTCCTGGCATCCACTTCTGTGCTCAGATCATCAGCTCCTGAGTCTAATTACAGTGCATGAAGCTAAATCCTGGATGTACCTTTGATGTATCACTGTACACAGTCAAACTTGTTGTAACACTGTTTAATTAATGAGTGGAGGAAAAATCAGTAATGCAGTAGTTACACAGATATTTTGTGTCCCAATTAACTTTTATTCTTTGTCACAAATACCATGGTGTGCTAGTCACCAAACTACAGCTATGGCAAAGCATCCAAAGACCCAGAACCATTGTTTAGTCAGCAAATGGATGTCAGTCTCATCAGACTGTGGGAGTTTAAGGTCAGGATTATATTTGGATTCAGTTAATTTATGTCCATAATTGCTGTCATTGTGCGTGTCAGAGCAGCGGGATGAGTGTCAGTGTTAGGGGTGGGTACATGTAACCTATTATGTTGCTTTTCCAAAAGAGGTCTGTGGGTAAAGAGTTTGGAATCTTTCCCTTTTCTTACTGATCATTTTTGCTCTTTCACCTTTTCTTCCTGTGGCAAAACTACAGTTTGAAAGGGGCATCAGAACAAATTAGCAATGCTGACAAAGAGAATATGTGTCAGATTTGTTGCCTATTAAACCATTGCCAGTAAGTAGATTTAATTGTAAATGGGAAACTTATTATTCCAAATAAGAGATTTTACTTCTTGACTGGCTTTCCAGTATATTGTTTTCACTATCAAGAGACTCTCCAGTACCCTCTTTTGCTGTGCTCTGTCTCTAAGGAGTTTTATTTCCCCTTCTTCACATTTCAAGAATGAAATCCATTCATGCATCCAGAATTTAAAATGTTCCTTGAAGCGTTAAGTTGTGTGGAAATGGCCTGTCTTGTCTCCTGCATATGATTATTGGAGACCTGTAGATTTTGGTGCAAATAATAAATGAAGGATTGCAGTGTTTTTGTGTTGCAGAATGATTACAAGAGATTGCTAATCAGTAAATGAGGGTAGGCACCTGCTAACAAATAGCATATTTTGATATTTGGCCCATACCAGTATGGGTCAATAAGTTTATAGTTGTCAACCTATTACAAGCACATGTGAAGGAGAAATGTGACCCCATACCAAGAGAAAGAAACTGCTAGTCAGATCATCATCTTCCAAAGCAAGGACAGTTGGCAACCATAGTGTGTTAAATTGTGTCTGTGAAATAGATACAGTCCAGACAAGGGGGAAGATGTGGAAGGGTCTGTGCACCATTCCTTCCTAGGGTCATGACGTACATAGGGACTGCAAAGGCTCCACCATTTTAATGAATAGTGAAACTTTTCCCTGCAGGATGCCTGGCTAAGGCTCCTTCTCTTCTCTTATCTCATATTTCCCTAAAGTGGACAGTGTGTCCCTGGAGATGCAGAAAAAGAAACATCCTTCTGCCATCCTTACATGTAGAGATGCAGTTGTCCCTGAAGCAAAGCCTGCTGGAGTAAAGAGAAGGTCTTTGTGTTTTGTCCTACCCTGTATGTTTGCTGAAGGGCCAGGCACAAACTGGAAATATCTGTCTGTTGTTTTACTTGCAAAATAGGCACTTCACTTACCTATGGTGAGGCTTACTTAATGCACTGGAAATACTTGGAGATCCTCAGAGGAAAGGTTGCTGTGTAAATGCAAACTGTATAGCATTGTTTATATGTATGTATGTAAATGAGATGGTGATTTTGTTTATAAAGCACCCCTTTTCTGTCAGTGTGCTTGTGGTGCTGTACAGTGGGGAGATTATAAAATACTATAACTTTAGCTGCAATTTAAAATATTTTTTTGTTAAACTAAACAAAAGGCACAAATTTAAATGTGTTAATTCTGTATGTGGGGGCATACGCTTTACATATAATTTACGTATCTCCTTTAACATCATTACAGAGTGGTGATAATGTGCTACTGGTCTCTTCAAAACCTGTTGTCTTGCTCCTTTTTATTTTAGTGTCACTTTGTTTTTGCAGACAGTAGAGGAAATAGAAGGTGTACTAGGACGGGACCTTTATCCCAATTTCTCTGAAGAAAGATCTCGATGGGAAAAGGAGCTGGCTGGTTTGAGGGAAGAGAATGAGAGCCTCACTGCCATGCTGTGCAGCAAAGAGGAGGAGCTGAACAGGACCAAGGCTACCATGAATGCTATCCGGGAAGAAAGGGACAGATTACGCAGAAGGGTAAGATTCCCCGTAACTGTCTGCCCAGTTTATAGATGGTCCTTTCTGGGTACAGCGATCTGAACAGGTCCTATCCTATCTACATAGCTTTGTAATTGGAAAAACTTTGCAACCTTCTCTCTGGAATCTGTTTTGAAAGTCAAGGACTATGAATGGGTTGTAGTTAACCTTGTAGTTAATTAAAGGTAACTACAAGGAGTCTCTAGATAAAGACCAGCCACTGTATACAAAAATCTAATGTCAAAGAACATGAGTTAACTTCATGGACAGAAGAGCAGGTGTAACTTGTCTATAGTGAGATACATTTTTTGGTGGACAGCAAAAAGATCTTTGCCTTTGAGAATTCAGTTTGTGATTAAGAGCAAGAAAAAAGCAGGATTCTGGTCACTAGGATCTAATTTTCTGCAAATTGAACTTTACATTGTCCAAACTATGCCCTGTTTCCCTGACTCCATTATCCAGCCCTCTGCTATGTTACACAGCTCTTTTTCTTCATATAGACGCCGAACTAAGAACATTGGAAATTAAGTTATGGAAAAGATGAAAGCTTAAAAAGTATATGATCAATCTCTGATATTTTTAAAAATGATTTACTGCCTTCCATTAAAATATACAAGTTAAGAATTTTGTACTGTGTTATGAAACATCTGCATATAAAATAGTACTTTTGCTTTTAAAGCATGGGACTGTTTTTCTTACCAGCTTTGTGCTGCACATGGGGGAGTATTTAGCAGGATATATTGTAAATTATTGAAAATTATATTTCTTCTATAATATGAGTGTCAGTGATACAGTCTGCAGAGCCACATTATCAGGTGGGGACCCTATGCAGAAGTCCAGGACCCCACCCCTGCATGCCAGATCCAGCACCTGCAGTGCCTGCTCAGGATACTCTTGGTCCAGCCAGACTGGGCACTGGATAAAGAATGTGGGGGGAAAGGAGAGACTCCTTAAGTTCCTTGCATGATGGATCCAGCAGCCGGTCTGGGTCTGCACCACACATGATGCCCGCTCCAGCTGGTCCACCCCAGACTAGCCAAAACGAGTGTCGTGTGTGACTCATGTCCTGATCCAGCTGGAGTGGGCATTGCATGCAGTGTAATTCCAGATCAGTGAAAGAGTGGGAGGTGCTCCCTGGGTCCCACACAAGCTGGATCCGGCAGCTGCTCTGGCTTGTCTGGACTGCATCACACACTATCCAGTCCAGGACCCATACTCCTTGCAGTGGGTGCCATGTGCCATGCAGTCCCAGACTAGCTAGAGCAAGCACCATGGGTGGTAGATCCAGCATGCAGGTGACG
>NW_005842180.1:869589-870248 GCF_000455745.1 Alligator sinensis | reverse complement strand
TGCTGAACCAGTCCCACATTGTTCATCCAACCTGTGGACTGGTCTCACACAGCCAGATGAGTTTGACACCCCTGTCCTACAGAAGAGCAACCACTAGCTTGAATACTACATTTCTAAGAGGTCAGTGCTTTTCAACAGTTAGATTGTATCTGCGCCCACCTGGCCTCGAATGCCCGCTCACGCGCTGCCTTGGCACGGGCAGTAGAGGATGTCTGCTGTCTGGCTTCGTGGGTTCCCCATGATGGGCTTCGGTTGTCCCTCTGGTTTTCCCTGGCATGTCTTTGAATCTTAAATCAGTGTGGGGTTCAGCCTCAAAGCTCCTCTCGGGGATGACCACTCTGCTTGTGGGATGTTTGTGGGGTTCCACCTCCCCTGTACCCCAACCTTACACCAGCCTCTGGCGGGATGCCTGGTCTTGGAATGGCCCCCTCTGGTACGGATGTTTCTTGTGCGGGCCGGGAGCGGTCCGAAGCCCTCAGGGGTGCGCGGCGGGCTGTGGCCAGCAGCCCTGGCACGCGGGTCGGGGAGTGCAGGCCGGCAGACTAGAATTAGGCACGGACGCTTAGCGGTTGATTAAAGATTATTTTACTTACACCGTAGATGGTCGCGGTGCAGGCAGGAAAACTTGCTTGAGTTGCAGTTACAGATAGGAAAGAAGA
>NW_005842180.1:857721-869117 GCF_000455745.1 Alligator sinensis | reverse complement strand
GGGAAATAATTTAGCAGTGCCGAAGCACACACAAACAAAATCATACCCTTGGGTTGTGACATTTCTCACACACGCTCTTCGGTATTGTCGCTCCTTATTGCCCTAGGCGATATCCCCCCTACTCCTTGGGGAAGGATGGTCAGTCACCTCAGGCCCTCAATCTGGAACCCCCTTGAGCAGGTTGGCTCTACTTCTGGAGCTGGAGGGGGGCGTGCCCCTGTCGGGCAGGGGTAAAGAAAATGAAGAAAAGAAGAAAAAAATATGGAAGAAAGCCCCAAAGGACCTTCCAGTCCAGCGTCCTACTGGCTGGTTCTCTAAGCCCTCCTGCCCGTGCTTGGCAGTGCTCCTTCAACGCTGGTCCCTTGGGGTCCCCTTATCCTTGCTACTCCCAGCCCGGCTCCCCAACCTGGTACCTGGGAGCAATCATGCAGGGAGACTCCCATTCCCTTGGGGTCAGCTTCAGCCTCTCCCTCCATGTCACTACACCCGTTGTGCCATGGTTCGATGGCTCCACCGGTGTGTGTCTCCAGCAGTTTTAGGGGTGAGTCGCCCCAAATGCTCCTCCCCTTTTGGGGCTCAATTTCAATACCCCAGGTGGGGAGATCCTTTGCAGCCTCTGCTGCCATTCGCCACCTGGGCGATCCCTGATCGCGCTGGCTCCGTCTTTTGCCAGCGCAGACAGCCTCCGCCTCCTCACTCGCTCTCTCCTTCCTGTTGTCGGCAGCTGCTTTTATCCTTGCCGGCTGGTGCGTCCTTGTGACGTCACCCGCCAGCCTTAATTGCGTAAAGGCGCGCGGCTTGTAAGCCGCACAGGCTTTTCCTTTCAGTGTTCCAGCATTGCTCCTCCTGCAGGTAAGTAAATGTTTTGCCTTTTTTCCTCCATTTTGGTGTTTTTTTCAGTGCCGGGCCCCACGGGCAGGGTTTCCTGGTCCCGCTTCTCGTTATCCCCAGGACAGTATCCTTTGTTATTTCAATCCTGCAAATATCTAACCATAAGTTGTCTTGCATGGCAAATCTTTCTGTTCACTTGTAACATAATTAGTGTATTTTCTACTAAGACTGATTATACCTGTCATCTGTTGTGGTGCTTAAGTACATTATTATGTACAAATGTATATAGGAACATGGAGTTTGTGTTTGGCTTTTTCTTTTCTCTTGCACCATTTTTGTTTTCTATGAAGTGTAAGCAGTTCTCAGCCCTGAGATCTTCAGACTGGATATTTAATAATATTTTTTCTTTAGCTAGGGCTTTTGATGTGTCTTGAGATATAGACAAACTTAATTGAGTGCTTCATTAGCTTCTCAACATGATAATGTTCACTTTTTTTTCTTTTAATTATACAAATTCACCTCAGGTAAGTATAATAACAGCTGGCACAGTGTAAACCTTATTTTTGATTCATTATATCAGTATATCTTTATGCCATGTCAGCTCTCAATTTATTTTTTTTAAACTCCTTTCCTTGCCCATGAGCAGTCAGAAATTGAAATGTCAAAAGAAGAAACATTAGAATGATTTTTTTTTTAACTTGTATTTAAGAAACCTGGGCAGTTGCACATTGGCTTCCCTACCTGATAAAATAATAGACATTTATAAGACACCCAAATGATATAACAGGATCTAACTGGTGTAGTTCCTGCAAAGGAAAGCTGTTCCTCACAATTATAAATATTTGAACATATCAGTAAAATAAGGTAGAAATGTCTTCTCTCTCTTTTTTTTTTTTTCCCAAGAAAATAAGGTATATGTTTTCAGTGTCACTTTTATGTTTAATATCCACTGGTATATCAAAGGCCTGTGCCTTACTCCTGGTCTAAAAGGATCATATATAGGGGTCTGTCTTTATAAGGGAAATATTCCCACAGTTGCTACTACTGAGTCAACTCCAAAGAGTGGTTACACTGGTAGCACAGATCTGTCTGCTGTTTGTACTTTGAATACCATATCATATGGTCATATACTTGGAGCAGGTTTAATCGATTTGGCTCCAAGGCTGTGGCAATAGATAAAAATATATATATATATCAGCGGGCAGGAGAATGGATAGCAAGGGAAAGGAAATAATACAGATGAGAACAGTAGCCAGGGAAGCAATAGTGAAAAGACTGTGCCTAATCTACCTAACTGGGTATAGTCAGGAATTAGCAACTGAAATGTTTTGACACTCATATAAGGAGATTAGGCAAAAACATTGTTGATTTTGAATTGCTGGTGCAGGAAGTGAAACTGGGCATTATTAGGGTAACAGAAATGTGACGGACTAGCAGTTGAGGTTACAGCACTGGTATTGAAGGGTTTATGCTGTAAGGTGAAAAGACCAAACTAAAGTAGAAGCTAGAGGAAGAGGTCACTACTGTATGTTCATTATGTGATAAACTGCAAAGAAATAAGACTGAATCTGTTTGGGGCCATACTTAATATACAGAACAATTAGTTTATTTCCCTTTGGAGCAATCTCTTTATTCTAGATGACCGTTATCAGTAACACTGTGTAATAGTTGCACTGGAAAGCATATTTGCATTTATAATGTGACCTGTGTCCATAGCTGCTACATAATAAATGCTTTATTTGACTCTTTACATACCAACCCTGTACCCAGAGTCACTTTAGGTTATTTCCCTTGAGCGTGGAATGGGAGACCCTGCTAAAACTTAGGTTTTGTTCTACACAAATTAAATTGGGTAGAGAAAATAAGTTGGAGTTGACCAAATCAATAGGTCTGTTACTTTGGCCCAATGTTTATAATCAAGCAAAGTGCTCTCAATAGGTTTTCTGAGGCTTGTTAGAGAGTTAATTGAATTAGATATTTAATGCATTCAGTTAACAGATTGTGCTGCTTTGCAGAGCAGTAGCTAAGAAATGAGTTGCATACGGATTTTTGTTTCTCACAGGTCATTAGTAAATGAGATAATCGTTTATTTCAGTAGGATGCCCCTAATGTAGCTGCTAATTTCACTATGCAGAGGTCTACTTTTCTCTGTGTGATGTAGCCATTTTATAAGTAAATGCTTCTAAGTCTGGAGCCTTTACACACACACACATTCTCATGCACACATGCCTAATTCTGATCTTATATCAAATGCCTGTGCCTGAATCTTGGTCTAAAAGAGTCATATATAGGGGTCTGTCTTTATATAAGAGAAAATATTCCCACAGCTGTTACTACTCGGTCAACTCCAAAGAGCACAGTTACATTGGTAACTGCTACAGTTACACTGATTGCACTGAGCTGGCTACTGCCTGTGCTTTGAATGCCATGTCATATGGCCGTATACCTTGGAGCAAGTTTATCATAAAGTTAGAATTAAGGCAACTCCATAGTGGTACCTGGAAATTATTTTAGAATAACAAATTGCATTGGAATTGAGCCAAGGCTCTTTGCAAAAGCAGCCCCTAGTTTAACAGCAATGGGAACAACAGGGTTAAAACATCCAAGGAGGAATCTTTCTATCTGCTTCTCTGGGTAGCCTGTTCTAATGCTTAACCACCCTCAGAATGAGAAAGTTCTTCCTATAAGAATACCCTTTAACTCTCCTAGGAAATATGAACTTTCATTTCTGCCCTGGAGAACTTTACAGTCTTTTCTCCTATGCCTGAAGAAGGGTGTTTCTGCCCAAAAGCTTGCAATTAAAGAATTTTTTTTGCAAAAATCTAGTTGGTCTAATAAAAGTTATCACCCCTACCACAAGTTGTGATTCCTATAATAATAGGAAGCTACATTTCCTTTGGTGCAATTTAAGACAATTGTTCCATTTTCTGTACCTGGTGGCCACAAAGAATAGTTGGTCAGCATCCTCTTAATAACCAGCATATAGGGATTTGAAGACTGTTATCAAATACCCTGTGGTGTCTCTAGTGGACGCTGTGAGTACCACACCACCCCCTTGGTCAGGGTCCCCCAGCTCACTTGCCACGACTTCTTGTTACCTGAAGAAAGGAGGGGTTCAGTGGTGTTCTTCCTGAGTGATCTGATGATGGGGGTACTCACAACAGTGTTGCAGTGTTCCTCGGGGCTTTGCCTCCCCTACACCCCTCCACTTGCCAATCACTCTGGTGTTCTGCTCGTGGTTCTGTCATTCCCAGCAAGCCCCCCTTTTAAAGGGGTCCAACGTCAGCTTCAGCGCTAGTCAGTTGCCTGTATGTTAAGGTGCCTGGAGCCTCAGACCCTGATCCCAGAGGGCTGAGCTCCCGTTCTCTGGCTTCCTTCTCCCACCAAGGGAGAGGGACACTCCTGTGAGCTTTGAAATTAAGGTGGTTGGGGAAAGACCACCCCCAGCCTGAAGCAGGATGCTGCTTCCCCTGCTTTGAATGTGGGGGCAGAGCCTGCAATGCTGCTATTGCCAGCCTTCAGAGTGACCACTTGCCTGGCGAGCTCCCCACTGGCTGTCTCCTCCTCTCCCCATGCCGGTTTCCAGCAAGGTTTTTGAATTTCCCGTGGCAGCAGCACCAGCTGCCACAATTAGCCAGGCACCACCCCACCTGGGAAACAGCTGTTTGAAGAGCTGGCACAATGCCAGCTCGCACAGCTGCGGCTGCATCTCTGACTGCTCCTGGAGGTAAGTTTACTGGGGCACAGGGGGGCCTGCTTGTTCACCCTGGGGATGCCCCCAGCACCCTTAGCGCCTGTGGGGACTTCTCACTACCACAGACCTCCCCCCTTAAGCTGCCTTGTGGCGTTTTGACATCTTGCTGGGCATCCCAAGTTGTCTGATGTTTCCTCTCATGCGCTTGGTGTGCCTCCTTGGCTGGATCCTCCGAGCTGATATATCTAGAAAGTAAATATGCCACGAGGTTATCCTTGCCGGGGCGGTACAGTACCATGAACTTGAAGGGTTGAAGAGCGAGTGCCCAGTGGGTTATGTGGGTATTTTCTATTTGTGTTTTGGTTAACCACTGCAGTGAGGCATGATCCGTCACCACCAGGAACTCCTGGCCCATCAGATAATATTTAAAATATTCTACCACCCAGTGTATGGCTAGGCATTCCCTCTCTATTTTGGCATACCTGGTTTCTGCTTGGCTAAGTTTGTTGCTTGCAAAATGTGACCAGGCACTCATCTTCCCCCCATCTTTGTAGTAAGACTGCCCTAGGGCACTGCCTAATGCATCGGTCTATAAGATAAAAGGGGCAGAGAAGTCAGGAGTATGTACTACCACATTGCAATACATAGCCTCCTTCAGCTCCATAAAGCTTTTTGTCATTTCGGACATCCATCTTAGCGTCCCTGATGCCTGTCCTCTGGGTGCATCTGAGAGGGGTGTGGTGAGCTCCGCAAAGTGTAGTATAAACCTGCAATAGTAGTTGATGAGCCCCAAGAAGGACCGGAGTTGGTGACAGTTGCGCGGCTCTTGGAAATGGTGTATTGCCTCCAGTTTGTCCACAAGGGGTCGGATAGTTCCCCAGCCTACACAAAACCCCAGTTACTTGGTCTCTTTACCCACCAGTTTACATTTTTTTGGATTAGCAGTCATCCTGACCGCTTTGAGCTCTCCCAGGACAGCCCTCAGGGTATCAAGGTGTTGTGGCCAATCTGAGGTGAAGATGATTATGTCGTCAATGTATGCCGCCGCGTATGCTGGTGTGGTGCCAGCAGGGAATCCATAAGCCTCTGGAAGGTGGCTGCAGTTCCATTTAGCCCGAAGGGCATTTGTACAAACTCAAATAGGCCCCAAGGTGTTCCAAAAGCTGTCTTGGCGCACTCAGCCAGTCTCATCAGAATTTGCCAGTACCCTTTGGCTAAGTTGATAGTGGATATATACCTCGCTTCCCCAATTTTTCTCGATGAGGTGGGCGATGTGGGGCATGGGGAAGGCATTGAAGGTCGCTAGCACGTTCAACTTTTGAAAGTTGATGCGCAGGTGGAGTGACCCGTCAGGTTTGGCCACTGGGACAATTGGACTGTGCCAAGGACTTCAAGAAGGCTGGATAATTCCTTGCTTCCGCATCTTTTCTATCTCTTGCTGTACTTCCTGTTGTAATTGCTGAGGTATAGGCCTCCATCATTCCCTGACTAGTGCGTCCGACGGCGTTCTGATCTTGTGTTCTATTCCTCGTGCCCATCCCGGGGTTTCTTGGAATACTTCCTGGAAGGTTTCTATCATCCCCGTCAGTTTCCGCCATTGCTTGGCATTCGGATCTTCCCCCAGCTGAACTTGCACCCTCTGTGTTGTTCCATCCCCTAACTCAGGGTAGGGGGGTCCCAACTCCTCTCCTGCTTCCTCATGTTGCGCCATCCAGCCCTGTGGTGCCCTCCAGTCTTTGAGGAGGTTGACATGGTAGATTTGGCACTCACAACGGTGTCCGGTCTTGAGCACCTCATAATCTACCGGACCTACCTGACGGGTCACTTTAAATGGGCCTTGCCACATCAAGAGGTGCTTACTCATCAAAGCTGGAAGCGATACTAATACCATGTCTCCAGGTTGGAATGTCCTGGGTTTTGTTCTTTGATTATACTGGGTCTCCTGCTGTTCTTGCGTGACTCGAAGATTCTGGCAAGTGATTCGCTGGGCCTTGTTTATGCAGTCTTGTAGTTCCTGTCAAAATCTTTCTGCCATCATTCCTGGTCCCACTGGCCTTTCCCATTCTTCTCGGACGATCTGTAATAGACCTGTGGGGCTGTGGCCATACACCAGCTGAAAGGGTGAAAACTGCGTAGACTTTTGTGGTGCATCCCACAGGGCAAATAATAGCGGGGTTAATATTGTTTCCCATCTACATGGGTCCTCTTGTGTGCAACACCTGAGCATCCTTTTGATGGTCCCATTAAGTCTCTCCACTAAACCATTAGTCTGGGGGTGGTAAACAGACGTTTTCAGATGGGTGATGCCCAGGGTGCTACAAAGTGCCTTCATTACACCTGACATAAAATTTGTCCCCTGGTCAGTGAGTATTTCTCATGGGATTCCCACACAGACGATCCACTTTAGGAACTCTTCCGCCACCCAGGTAGCCATAATGGACCTAAGTGGAACCACTTCCAGAAAACGTGTGGTGTAATCCACCAGGATTAATATGTATTGGTACCGTCCGTGAGCTTTTTTGGGAGGAGACCCGCAATGTCCAGTGTTACGCGAGAGAACAGCATCTCAATTATTGGCTTGGCATGGGTTGCAAAGGCACCTTCTGAGGTCTCCATTCCTGGGCTCTCTGGCACTCTGGACATGCTGCACCCCACCTATCCACATCCTCTTGTAGACGGGGCCAAAAGAAATCCTGGACTAGTTTCGCCCTGGTTTTGCTACACCCTAAATGGCCGCCTAGTGGGGAGTTGTGTGTCAGGTCCAAATTTACCTGCGAAATGGGGACAGGACCACTATCTGCCGCCTCTCTGCCATCCCCTCCTGACCCCTCTGGACCCAGTACAGCAGCCCCCCCATTACCTCAAAGTCAGGGTGGCTCCTGGATGTCCCCTCTCCTGGGTCGGTTACTTGCCATTGCAGCTTTGGATCTTCTTGTTGTGCTCGACAAAAGTGCGCCGCACTTGCTACCTGCTCCGTGTCAGTGCAGTCCCAGATAGGTCCATCCTGCAGGGAGGCTGTTTCTCCTGCCCAGCCCTCACCTCTTCTTAATCGTTTTCTCTCCTCTTCAGTCACTCTTACACGTTCTAGTACCATGTAAAATGGTTCCCACTTTCAGCCTAAGATCATTTCACAGGCCAACGCTGGAGCCAGGCCAACCCTCAGTTTTCCTCGGAACTCCATTACTCTCAGGAGGAGGTAGCAACTCCGGAAGCACATCTTGCCGCCCAAGATGCAGGTCATCACTAAAGGGCCAGCCTCCTTCACCCCCGTTTTTGGGGCCAGATCTGCATGGAGTAGGGACTGTGACCATCCTGTGTCCGGGGTTGCTTGCACTGCCGATCCCCGATCCAAGCCATCACGACCAGGCATTCCCAGCCTCCTCCTGTGAGGTAGTACCAAAACTACAATCCATGGGCTCACCTTGGTCGGCTTCCCTCGCTCTCTCTCTAGTTGGGGTGGATGTTGCCAATCCGCGACTTAGTTCGCTAAAACCCATTCTGCACTCCCTTGCAATATGGCCGTTACGACCACAACGGTAGCAGACTACACCCCTCGTCATCACCTTCTGAGGCCCTATCCTCTTTTCCTCTTCTTGAGTCATCCTCCCAGTTGGGGCATGGAGGCCTCGCCCCCGACTATGCTTGTTCTCTGAGCTGGCGAAAACCTCTGTGAGGCAGAGGGCTTCTTCACTGCTCTGTGGTTGGTGTCTTCTCACCCATACCTGAGTGTCCTCCTCCAGGTCCCAAAGGAATTGTTCCAACAGGACCTGGTCTATGACCCCATCTCAGTCGAACCGACCCATGGGAAGCCATTTATTCAGCATGTCTCACAGGTACTATAGTAAGCTGCGAGGCCCCTTGACCTCCTTTGATTTCCGGGCTCGGAAGGCCTGCCTATGGCTTTCAGGGGAAATTTCGAGCCGGTACAAGATTGCAGCCTTCACCATATTGTAGTTACAGACATCTTCCCTCAACAAGGCCCAGTAGGCCGCTTGGGCTTGGTCTACCACTAGGGCACCCAACTGGTGGGCCCACTGAGTGCAGTCTAACCTGGTCTGGAGGGCTGTCCTCTCAAACACCTCAATATAGGCCTCGGGGGCGTCATCCGCAGCATCTTAAACAGGGTGGCATTACGCTGCATCCGCTCCTGTTGGTGAGCACCCTGCCGCTGTTGTATTTCCAGCAACTGCCCTATCGCCTGGATGGCTTGCATCAGGAGCTGTGCATGGGCTACAGCTGGTGCCTCCATGACTACTTCCACCTGGGTTGAGATCACTGATCCGCTAGTGTAGGAATTTCAGTTCCCAGCCAATGCACCACTGTGGCATCTCTAGTAGACGCTGTGAGTACCACACTACCCCCTTGGTCAGGGTCCCCCAACTCTACTGCCACGACTTGTTGTTACCTGAAGAAAGGAGGGATTCAGTGGTGTTCTTCCTGAGCAACCCGATGACGGGGGTACTCACAACAGTGCCACAGTGTTCCTCGGGGCTCCGCCTCCCCTACGCTCCGTCCATTCACCAACTGATCTGGTGTTCTACTTGTGGTTCCGCCTTTCCCAACAAGCCCCCCTTTTAAAGAGTTCCAGCATCAGTTTCAGTGCCAGTCAGTTGCCTGTATGTTAAGGCGCCTGGAGCCTCAGACTCTGATCCCAGAGGGCTGAGCTCCCATTCTCTGGTGTCCTTCTCCCACCAAGGGAGAGGGATGTTCCTGTGAGCTTTGAAATTAAGGTGGTTCGGGAAAGACTGTCCCCAGCCTGAAGCAGGATGCTGCTTCCCCTGCCTTGAATTTCCTGTGGCGGCAGCACCAGCTGCTGCAATTAGCTGGGCGCTGCCTCGCCCGGGAAGCAGCTGTTTGAAGAGCCCGGTGTAACACCGGCTCGCGCGGCTTTGGCTACATCTCCAGCTCCACTCCCGGAGGTAAGTTTACCAGGGCATGGGGGGCCTGCTTGTTCACCCTGGGGTGCCCCTAGCACCCTTAGCTCCTCTGGGGGCTTCTTGCCACCACATGCCCCCTCAGTCTTTTCTTTTCCAGACTAAATAATTATAATCCTTTCATTTTGTCCTCATAAATTATATTCCCCAGGCCTCTAATAGTTTTTCTTGCCTTCTACTGGGATCCTTTTAGTTTGTTAGTATCTTGAAGCACAGTGCCCAAAACTAGACACAGTTTAGAATAGGGAGGAAATGCACTGTCAGTGTAAATTTCCCTCAGCTAACCAGTTTCCCTTTCCTTAAAAAAAAACAAAAACTTCTCTTCACAGAAAAAGAACATTTAGGATTGTCTCCAAGCCCTTCCTTCTCTCAGGATAGCTGAAAATCATGCTGAATAGTGCAAGAATCCTTGGTCCTGGCCCTCAGGTTCCTCTCCAGTGCCTATCTTGTGATATTTGACCAGAAACCTTCCTTGTGGGATATTTTCAGTTGTCATAAAGCTGAAATAAGTTTCTTCATTCCTTTTGGTACCTACAGTATCAAGGCAGTTAAGGCAGTCTTTGAGTTGTTCTAACTTTACCCATTTGACTTTGGGATGTCCCAGGAACAAAAAGCTAATAGTCACCTCTAGTTTCCTCATTTCCAACTGTGCTGTTTCTGCCTATGCAGCACTATCATTTTAACTATCAATATCAAGTTAGAGCTCCACTTCTGTTCTCAAACCCATGACCAAAGAGTCCAGAATTAACCTGGAATCTGGGGGACCTCAAAAAAGGTTACCCCTTAGAATAGAATGCAGGGGATGGCAAAGAAGCCCAAGATGCTTATTGCACCCACTCACGTAACCTCCCATCATGCAGTGCAACACTACTATTTAATGGTATTCCAGTTTAGCCAGGTGAAACAAAGCCTTTTCTTGTAAAGAGGCAGCCCCCAGTATATTTCTGCATGGAGTATTGCATGCTGAGACTTTGCACTAAAGACAGTTAGCTGCAAAGCGCTTGGTAGGGTTCTGTGAGTTACCTGCTGCATTTGGCCTTCCTGCATTGCAGTCAGTGTGCCAGTTGCATGTGATTTTTATTTTCTGAAACATTTGATGGTGCATGTTTTAGGCACCTTGAGTAAGCAACACAGAAGAAATATTCTTTATCATACAAGAAACCCTTCATTATGCTGCTCATTTACCATATGACCAGGCCTTGCCCTTGGCAGTGTTCCATCTTGCTGAAAATGACAGACTGGGAAAAGGTGTGGCTGAGAAGTGATGAAAATGCAGAGGCTGGAAAAGCACTGGCCACTAAAATGTTTAAATTGTCAGAGGACTTGAGTCACACACAAGAGCTGCATTCTTCTGTGCTTCCCACCCACAGAACTTGCATTCGGCACAAATAAATCAGAAGGTGGAGAGAGATGTTTATCTCCCATTACAGAATAGCTTGTTATGCTTAGTTCTGTTTCCACTTATGGGAGGGAAATGATTGGAAAGTGGTGTTGTTTTATTTTATTTTTTTAACATCCACACCTTAGAGAGTCAGGTGGTACCGAATGACAACATAATCTGGTTGCTGATCAAAGAGGAGAAAATACATAGAAATGGTGCTTGCTCTGATATGCTCTTTATTTGAAGGTGCACAGTCAGAAACTACTGCAGTAATTTCCTTCTTAATTAAAGTACAAGAATAATGATACAAGTTGAAAGTTCTCAGTCGTGACTTATGTTAAGGGTAAAGTTATAAATAGTTTATAGCATTTCAATATAAGTTTAATCAACTGTTACAGGATCTAGTTTGACAATATGTTGTTCATAATAATGTGTTATAACCACCTATCTTATGTTTTACTGAAGTGTGGATAGCCATCTATATGCTACAACATGTCCACAACTTGCTTATAATATATATTAATCATTCAGGGGCCTTTTCATATAGGTGCCACGT
>NW_005842180.1:857225-857711 GCF_000455745.1 Alligator sinensis | reverse complement strand
AGCAGGCTTTTCTTTCTCTCATCCTCATTTCATTTGTATTGTTATTATTGTTTGAATTTAATATTTGTTTTGTGTTTTCTCCGCTACTTTCTAATCCCATTCTTTACACTTGGGGAAAAAAAGCTTTAGACACTATTTTTAGACAAAAAAACCTGCAGTTTTCTGTTTATTTGAATTAAATGTTACTTAATGTTAATAAATCTAATTAGAAATTACTTACACATGTACTCCAGAAACAATAGCAACAATATTTATTGCAGGAGCCAACAGATACAAATATATATAGGAGGTTTCTTTGAAAAAGAGTTATGTTTTAATATGTCCACTGATCTTGAATCTCATTGTTGGGTTGCCTTCTTTCCTTTTCATTCTGCCTGCTGCTGCTAACTCAGTCAACCATCCATTTCTCTAATACACCCTAATTCCTTGGGTTTGTGCAACTCTTCTCTTAGCTTTCCTCCTGTTTTAGTCATTTAATGGATCTTT
>NW_005842180.1:849302-857194 GCF_000455745.1 Alligator sinensis | reverse complement strand
TCCCTTTCTGTTGTTATTGCCCAAGGGTTTCTCCTGAGGCACTGCAATACTCACTCCCCCTAGCCTGACTTCATCTGCCCCCATGAGCTTTTATCAATCTATGTTAATGGCTGTCAGATCTGACCATGATGGAAATGCTGAACTTGTCTTTTGTTATAAATCTTCCCTCTTTGTCCATTGCTGTTGACAAATTCACTCTCCTCCCTGTCTCTCAAGCTTTTGATACCTTGACATTTTCTTTTCACTTCTTCATTCCCATTTCTCCTGATGTACTGGGTCTTTCCAAAGCATGTCGACTTGCCTGATAAAATCTGCTCCCATTTTTGGTCTTGACTTCCCTAAGTCACCCTCCAGGTGTCTCTGAATATTATGGAATACTATAGTATGGAGTACTATAATCATCTTCTCTCTCATCTCTCTGACTGCTCTCTCAAATTTTTCCAGCACTTTCATGTCAACAGTAGTCCTGTCAACAGCACTCTTGCCCTGCCCTCTGCCTGTGTGACACACTCTGACCCCAAGTCCCTTCGTTGCCATTTATTTTATCTCCATTTAGATTTCAAACTATTTTCTTTTCATTTTAAATTTCTGTGTAGCTATGCAGAATATATACATATGCCTCCCTTGTCACCTCAGCCCTTGTGCTCTACTTCCTTTCTCCCTTTCTCATCATCACACCAGTTTTCATGTTAATCCCTGTTCTTGCCATAACATGCTGATCCCTGTACTTGGTATGACATGTCTTCTCCATTGCCCCAAACTTCCTCCTTTAAAACCTTCCTTGGTCTTTCATTTTGTTTTCCACCGCTGACTTCTGCTGCCATGCTGTCATCTCTGTTTTACTTTGCACTACCTTCATTTCAATCTAAAAAATATCAAATCTGTAATTTTTGCATATATTGCATTATCTTTATTTGAAATCTCTTACCTGTATTTCATAGCTCTTTTATTTCTTCATTTTTCATATACATGTAGAAGTACATTCGTGGAATGGCTCAGCACTGATCCTTCTCTCTCTTAGGGCATTTATAGATGTGCTCCAGGAGATGTGTGGTGGGGGAACACTTTAATTAGTGCAACTCCAAGAGCCACGCTAATCAAAGTGCCCTGTTGCCATTTTTCAGTGCGGGGATGCTGATACACATGATGCTCTGGGCGCTTTAAACTAAACCTTGTCAAATGAGCTTTAGTTTAAAGCTCCCTGCCACCATTTTTCAGCATGGGGATGCTGATGCATGTAAGGCTGGAGTCAGCTGGAGCATGGTAAATACCAGATTAATCGAGTCTGCTCCAACATGCTGTAATTACAGCATGTTGGAGCAGCCTCCCTGCACATATATAGGAGCCCTTAGGTTGTAAGTTGTTTGGGCCAGAAGCAGTCTTTCACTTTGCATCTTGTACAATTCAGAATACACAGGTGGACATTTATCTATGTTTAATAATAAAATCAATTAAAACTGTGTATACATTCCAATGGTGAGACTCCAGACTGGTAGATATGTCAATATAGAGTGTCTGGACAACCTTGCATTTCAAACTAATCTTTTCATAACTCATACATTCACCAGTCCGTTGAAACCTTGTCTTAAGTGCTTGTATTGACCCCTTACTTTCTGGTCTTCCTTTATTTTTCCTTTAGAATTACCATTACATGTAGTTTGAAAAATTACCCTTTGAAGAGATAGTACATATAGTTTTCTTTACAGAAGAGATTTTGGTGACCAGGAAGCTGAAGTGCTGCTTGGGCTCTAAGTTACTGTAGTAGTTTTAATATTTAAGGACGTTTATACGTGTGCTCTGGAGGGAGGGTGGCAGCCGGGGAGCTTTAACTAAAGCTCATCAAACCAGCTATAGTTAGTGCCCCAACAGCCATTTTTCAGGACAGGAACACTGATAAACATGGCACTGTAGGCTGCTGGAGCGCGGTAATTTCCACGCTCCAGCACACTCGATTAATCAAGTCAGCTCTGACACACTTTAAGTGCAGTGTATTGAAGCAGCCTCCCTGCATGTGTATAGGAGACCTAATTTGGCATAAAATCTACTTGAATGAAAATCTGGATTTGTAAATACTTAAAATGTACAGTTCAGATTTGTTATAGCCCTCTTTTTTTTTTTAAGTCTCCTACTTGTTTTTACAGAGGAATATGTTAGCACTGAATAATGTATGCTGACAATAAGGCTGTGCTCTGAGTTTGGAATATGTTTTTTCCTGAGCAGATTGGTCCTTTAGCTGTGGTCTAAACTTGATTCATTTTTCTTTTCCATTATAAATGTTGCTTTACAAGCCCTTTAGAGCAATTGGCTTTGTAATTGTGGTCAGTAATCGCAGCTCAGTTATAAAATGTAGACCAGAGGAAATGTCTCGGTGTCAGTGTTTTATTGCACTGTGAGGAGTTTTATAAAATATTGTCTATGAAAAGTAGCTTAAAATTGTGTGTGACTTTATACATAGCATAATAAAATAATTTTATTTTTATTCCACTATGGTTAACATTTCAAATGCTTTTAATTTTAGCCCTCTGTTTTCACTTTCCTATAACTTTACACAACTATCAGCTTTGAAACTGAAATTTTTCAGGCACCATTTCAAGAGGATTTTTTTTAAACTATAAATAAAACATGCTCTGCATTTTTTAGTCAGAGCAGAATGGGAAAAAAACTAATTTTCTTGTGGATACTTTCTTATGATAACATTTTCACACAGCTCTGCAGCCATAAATACTTGGAAAGGTTTTGTCATAGGAATAGCCTTGGTTAGAAGTTACCTGGTTTCATTAGTAAGCTTTTATTTGTATTTGGCGGAGATGTTACCTGTGTTCTTTCTCCCCTCTCCCCATCAGTTTAGCTAGACCAGAGCAAGTCCCCATATAGCAGGCGTGGGCAAAATACGGCTCCTGGGCCAGATCTGACCCACCAGGCCCTTCTATCTGGTCTGTGAGGTCCCTAAAAATTTAGAAAATTAATATTTATCTGTCCCTGGTTCCTGTCAAAATTACAGGAGTCAGGGGCAGTAGAACCCAAGGGAAACCATGGCAGGTTCCTGCAACAGCAAGGCTCACCTGGCCTCACCCCTCCTAGCAGGAAGCCCCTGCCTAGGAGGGACTTCTGGCTTGGGACCATGGGGCTGTTCGTGCCTGTGCCAGAGCTGGAAATTCAGGTAAGAGAGGGAGGTGGGGGGGCAGGGGAGGACTGCAGGAATGGCCCCAGTCCTCAGGGCCTGTCTGGCTTCCTCTGAGTCCCATGGTCTGGCCATGCGGCTGGGAGCCACGTGGTGTAGAATGGCTGGCGGGCAGGTAGGAAAATGGGGAAAGCGGTGGCGGGGTCAGGGGGACTGGAAGTGAGCAGAGCACAGGGCCTGCACTGGTGTCTTGGGGCCAGCGCTAGCGGGGCCCAGAGTGGGGCAGCAGGAGTGCTAGGCTTGGGCTGGCAGGGGTGTATGGAGCTGGGCTGGGCTGCCAGCAGGGAGAAGGGAACCTGGCTGACGGCTTGGCGGCTTTGGGCCACCTCTGGTGCAACTTGGCCTCCCGCTCCTTCCTGCCACATGAGGCAGGGCAGCCCTTGTGGCACCCCTCAGGGCCATCAGTGTGGTTGTGGTGGCTGCAGGGCTTGGGGGCTGCGGCAGAGGAGGAAGACAAGGGGGGCTTGCATGCCACTGCCTTCTTCTTGTCACCATGCTTGCGGTGCCATTGGCGGGGGTGGTCCCGCTGCACCTGTCTGCCACACTCCACCCGCCTGCACCCACTCTTGCAGCCACCGTGGCTACTGTTCGTGGCCACCAGGGGCGCCTTAGCCTATTGTGGGGATGGCAGCAAGCGCAAGTGGGGAAAGCAGTGCTCAGGCTCACAGCAAGAGTGCGGCAGAGGCAGCCCGGCCTCGTCGCCTGTGGCAGCTACCCACTGCCTGAGGAGCAGCTGAGCAGGGAGGCGGAGCATGGCACCTGGGTCCGGCAGGAGCACCATGATGGCTCAGGCTGCTCCTGCGACCAGCACCATGAGCACCTCCTCCACTATGGCTGCAATAACCATGCTGGCGGCTTCAAAATGTGCTGCAAGGGCCGCCCTGCCTCATTTCTGTGTCAGCAGGTGTCTGCTGTCAGGCAATGAATCTGCTCTGCCCCCTTTGCTGCCACAGCAAGTCCTTGCTGCAAACCCAAGCACTGCTTGCCCTGTGGCTGCTTGCACTCAGTGCAATCCCGACAGCAGGCTGAGGCGCCCATGGCAGCCAGGAACAGCAGCCATGGCAGCTGCAGGAGTGGGTGTGGGGAGGCAGAGCATGGCAGCCAGGCATGGTGGGAGCACTGTGGTGGCAACGACTGCTCACATGAGCAACACCATGAGCTGCTTGTCCCACGAGCCCAAGTGCTGCTTGCCCCATGGCCATTTGCATTTGGCACCACCTCACGCTAGGCTGAGGCACCCGTGCCAGCCATAAACAGCAGCAGGTGAGGGTCCAGCGGCGGCAGCTGCGTGAGGTGGCGGAGCGCAGCAGTTGAGCATGGCGGAAGCACTGCAGTGGCAGTGGCTGCTCCCGCAAGTGGCACTACCTTGAGTGTGGCAACAAGGAGAAGGCGGTGGCAGCTGAGCCCACCTTGTCTTCCTCCTCCATGCCAAGAGGCGCTAAAAGGGCCATTCTGCCTCGCACAGCAGGAAGGAGCACCAAAGCCGCCAAACCATCGGCCAGGTCCCCTCTCTCCCTGCTGGCTGCCCAGCCCAGCTCCATGTATCCCTGCCAGCCCAAGCCCCACACTCCTGTTGGCCTGCTCTGGCCCCCCGCTGGCACTGGCCCCAGAACACCAGCACAGGCCCCGTGCTCTGCTCACTTCCACTCCCCCCACTGCCGCTTTTCCCACTTTCCCGCCCACCTGTTGGCCACTCTGCACCACTTGGCTCCCATACCCTCAATACCATATCCACACATCCCCACAAACCCCCATTTCCTCCCACCCACCCACAGTTCCCCACAAACCCCACACCCACCCATCCATACCCCCATGACACCCCTGCACACCTCCACACAAGGCACGATTAAGACTGTATTTTGCAGCTCTTATGCAATCATTTCCACATGTACAGCACAAACGCAGACAAATCAGGACAAAAACATATTTTTTTAATTAAATTAAAATGTATTATTATGGATGTTTGATTTTTAGTATATAATTTGAGGGTTTTTTCCCTAAGATGGCAAACCCTCTTCCCCAAAGGAATACTTCCAGGTGCAAGGGGTGGGACTTCTGGTGGCAAAAGTCAGAAGGTAGGGGCAGGACTTCTGGTCCCAAGATGGCCAAAGGGGGGGCATGGCACCTGTCAAGGGGCAGGACTACCCATGCGGCCCTCAGCAGCTTGCCAAAACTTGGTAAACGGTCCTCCACCCGAAATAATTGCCCCCCCCACACACACATACACACACACACCACATAGGCATGCAGCATCTACGTAAATAAGTATTTGCATGTAAAAAACCATATTTGAGTATGGATTACCAGAGCTAAAAACTGAACATGGCGCCCAAACTGTCATGCGGGGGGGAGTGGGGAGGTGGCGGTTGTGTGCAGCCAGATGCAGAGTGGTGGTTGGCGGTAGCAGCTGCCCCATGCAAGACTCCTCCCCCCCCTCCCCCCCCAACTCCTGGGAGGCAGTGGTGACGCAGGGTTGTGGGTGACAATGCTCCACCCTCCCTTCCCCCTGCCCCAGTCATTCTTAATAGGAAATATGAATTTATATATATTCGTATATATATAAAATTTATGGACACCTATACACGTGTAGGAAGGCTGCTTTGATGCTCTGCAATTACAGTGCATTGGAGCAGACTCAATTAATTGAGTCTCTTGGAGCATGGTAATTACCATGCTCTAGCAGACTCCAGCATCCCATGTTTCAGCATCCCTGCGCTGAAAAAATGGCCGCATGGGCACTTTAACTAAAGCTCATTTGATGAGCTTTAGTTAAAGTGCCCCTGCCACCATTTTTCAGCACAGGAATACTGAAGCACATGACACTGAGAGCTTTAATTAGAGCAGCTCAATCTAATTAAAGCACCACCCACCCACATACACACACTCTTCTGGAGCACATGTATAAATGTCCTATATGCCTGTGTCAGAGGTTATCAACTCTTTTTGGACTCGAAGCACCCCTTGCTGGACTCAGTGCCCCCTTCCATAACTTTTGTGACTTAAATGGCACTCAATTTCAAAAACCAGTTTATATATTACAGTGCTTCCCTCCCTTCCAGAGGGGTTGGGCAGTGGGGGTGGGGCATTAGCTAGGCAGGGACAAGCCTGAGCCTGCACTTATCTGCTTATCTCTTAACACTTTGCTTACCTCTCCACACCTCTTGGCACCCTTCAAGGTCTGGCAGCCTGCCAGGGTGCCGCAGCACCTTTGTTGAGAATCACTAAGATATGTACTCAGGACCTCAGATGCAAACAGCTGAACAATGTATGTTTTGCATTTGTGCTTTGAAACTTACTAAAGATGTGCAAGCACTGGAGTAATGGTTCCATAGTTGTGGTCGATTCAGGGCATTCCTATTGTATTTATGTAGAGATCCTGAGACAGCTACCAAGAGCCAAATCTGACCTGCTTGATCTTGCGCTGCACATGCCACATACTGCAAAACGTGGTGGGGTTCCCTGTAGAGCAATGCCAGGTGTCATTCTTAAGAGTGCACCTGAGATTGAGCTCCTGAGTGTGGCCTTGGACACACTTCAAAATCCAACCACAAAATGTTTTTTCAGCAAGTGGGAGCAGCTTGTTTCTTAGTGGGGGTCTCAGGATTGCTGTGGAGACAGATAAGGCATACCCTTGATTATTGTGACCCTGTAAGAAACAAAAAGGTTAAAACAATGGTTCTCAACCTTTACAGACACAACGCACCCTTCATTAGACTCCAGACAGCCCTCATTAGACCCAAAGCACCAGGGTTGCCAATCCAAGACAATTTTACTGATAATCTGCAAACTTTATACTGACAACCAACCTTTTTTCTCCGTATATTTTACATAATGTAAATGTAATCCTTCTGCCAGGCTGTAGCTGAGGGTTGGGTTCAAATTTAGGGATCTAACACCAACCATAGTTTAAAAAACAAAAGAAGTTTGGTGATCAGTAAAAATTTTGAAGTTTATCTTTAAAAAAAATAAATGTCTTGGCTTGGCAACCCTACTTGACTGCAGCTACAATTTTACACCACGCTGCCCCCACCCCAAGGGTTCCCTATTCACCCCCACACCCTGATGCACCTGACTGCACCTCCCAACATGCTGCCCCCCAGCCTTACCCCCAACCCCTCTGTCCCAGCACAGACAGACAAAGGATTACTGTCTGCCTACCTGGGACCCAGCAATGTGACAGGGAGGTGATGAGATGCAGCAGCAGCACATGCCTGGGGTGGGGGAGTTACATAAACTCCCATGAGCTACAAAGCAGGAGGCATGAGATCTTTTTTTGGATCAGCTGCATGATTGGGATAGACTTCGAAAACCTTTTCGGTGCAGCCAGCTCTTCAGGGGAATGCATTAATCATTCCACAAAAATCCTTTCCTCCACACAATTGTTGAGCTTTGTTATAAATTAGATTGAAAGTTCTTTGAGGCAGGGATCTTGCTTTCTGTATGTTTGCACAGTGAACACAGTAAGGCCCTCACTCCTGATAAGAGAGGTAAATATTGATAACAGTAAAGTACCTTTAAGAATCCATGGCTGGGGAAGGCCCAGAATCTTAGTGCTACTTTAACTTTGATGTTTCTTATCTGCAGGCTTATGTTTGCAATCTTAGCTTACTTTTTGTGTGACTCTGTGCCTACAGAGATTGGGTTTCTTCTGGGAGAGTTGCTGCTCTCATAGAAGAAAACATTGGCGAAAGAGGGTACACATGTGCGGGTG
>NW_005842180.1:846662-849244 GCF_000455745.1 Alligator sinensis | reverse complement strand
AGGAATCAGAATATGCTCCCTTCACAATCCCCACATTGTGCTGCAAGGAAACACAGTCTGCATTAGCCAATCAGGGCTGCCCTATGCATTGCTGCCACCTGTTGCCAGGCAGGCTAAGGAAGCCTGGAGAGCACACTGAGATGTGTGAACAGACAGCTGGATGGTGTCAGCAGTACAAACTCTCCACTCCTCAGGGTCTCAGCATTTGAATGTCTGTACACATGGCTCTGAGTAGATTTTTTGTACTGGGAGAATATACTTGGGAGAACTCTCCTAGATTATTTGAATGTGCCATATGCAGCGTGTGTCTACACACAAAACTAGTCTTGCCCTACAACTCAGAATATTATTCCTACTCCTTTGTACAGTGGACTATGAAGCTGTTTAAACATTTCGAACAGTGTTGCATTTCTAGGCAAAGTATCACCAAGTCAACATTGTTTGTTTATTGTGCCACCAGAATCCAGGAGAGACTTGTGAGATAAAATAAGCAATCAAATATGCAGGAAAATTTCCACTTCAAACTAGTTCCTCCATCCATCCCCCATTTTTCTTTTGAAGCCAGGGTGCTAATTTTGTGGAAAAATGAGCTCTGTTAATTTCCCCTGTGGTATAATTGCTGTGTTCAAGCAGGCCATTTATTCTTTGTTTCTTAAGTATTATTCCAAGGTAAACTCTATAATCTCTTACCCAGCAATACCACTTGGCTTGTGCAAGTCTTTTTTCCCCTCCTCTTTTCCTCTTCTCCTAAAACCATTCGGAGGTCAGTTCTGTATTTGTCTGGCATGTTATGAGAACAGTGCAGCTTTTTGCAAATATGTGGTTTTTGGGCAAGCTGTAGTTTGGGCATATTTTCTAGCAGTTTTCTTTCTTAACATTACTCACTCTGTGGCAGTTTTATTGAATTGTAGTTTGGAAAGTATTAATAAATTATTTACATTTCAATTACTTTGTCCTCTTAATGTGATGAAGTCATCCTGGGATACTTGTGCATAAATCATTTAATCAGTTTCGGGACTTTTTAAAATCCATTGAAGATACCACCAGTTCTTTATGCATGATGATTTTGGTCCAAAGCATTAAGTGAACTTCCTCCTGAAGAAACTAGTTTCTCTGCCTGTAATACTGTTGCAGTCAAGGGATTATATAAAACAAAATGAAACTAATAATCATAATTGCAATGCAGCATCAGGTTTAATCATTCATTCCACAATCAATAGGTTAGCAAAGATTGGCAAATGGGGTGGGGGTCGAATCAATGTCCCCAGCCTCCCCAAACTCACGCAGGGAAAGCTTTGTAGTAACCACAAGCCAAAACAGAATTACCTGTTCTTGCCAGAAATCACTGTTTTGTTGTGTTTTGTTTTTTCCTGGAGATGGAGGGAATGAACTAGCTTATCATTTCAACATCAGTGGAAACAGAAAATGTTGCATTTTATTATAGGTTCGGGAGCTGCAAACACGTTTACAGAGTGTTCAAGCAACAGGGCCATCCAGCCCAGGGCGCCTCACTTCTACAAACCGACCCGTTAACCCCAGTACAGGAGAGCTGAGCACAAGCAGCAGCAGCAATGACATTCCGATTGCCAAGGTGAGCTATTGTGTGCTGCAGTAATGCCTCTCATTATCTGGAAGAAGCAGACTTCATTGTGCACAGCTGCTGTGCAGGCATGCAATTAACTGGGAGGTATCATCTGGAGTCCCAGGGGTGTTTTCAAGGGTCCTAAGCAGGTCCATGAACTTGAGCTGCAGAAAGAGATAACGCACTAATAATTTTAAGTCTCTCTCAGTCACAACACAGATGCCAACTTACGTTTATCAATTTAAGATTTCAAAATGTGGTCGGTATGTGAACAATGATATATTTTGCACATCTGTGCAGAACATGGGGTTCCTGTCTGTAACTTATGTGGTATTGTGACTTCCAGATTGCTGAACGAGTGAAGTTGTCAAAGACAAGATCCGAATCTTCTTCATCTGACCGACCGGTCCTAGGATCAGAAATCAGCAGTATAGGCGTGAGTGTTGCAAATAAGTTCACAAGAAGTTCATCCTAGCTCTAGTAATGGTGACTTTTGTTCTATTAAAAAGGAGAACAAATATTTAATTAATTTAAATACGATTTAATTAAAAATATTTGAAATCTTATTTTTTGAAAAGTATTTAACAGGTGAAGAGGAATAATTAACACCCACTTCTCATACCCTACTGTCATTTTGAAGTCCATACAGTTGCCATGAACCATGTTCTTCAAACCATTCCTCCTATGAGTTAATTCTCTTAACTTCAAGGGGACGATGATTGTGAATGAAGATTACCCATGAGTGAGGGTGGTTCACTTGCACCCCAAGTTAGTCTGACATCTCTAAAAGAACAGTAGACCAAATTATAGCGATATACATACACCAGTGTAAATTCAAAATGTCATTTGGCACTCTAGGTTTACACGTGGGTCATTAATGATGGAGATTAACCCTGCTCAGATTTTTTGAAGGTATAGAACGTAAGAAGTCTTCTTAAATCTGTCAGTAAAAGATTGCTAAAATATTCCTCGCCAGCAAGATGGGCTTTTAAATTTAACC
>NW_005842180.1:809708-846631 GCF_000455745.1 Alligator sinensis | reverse complement strand
TCCTGCTGGTGTGAAAGTGGGCTTCATCATGTGTTTTGAGTGGTGCCCCATTCATAGTTGACTCTTCTGACCTCATTGCCTCTGAGTAGACGCATTCAGTGGCTCAGCATACTTAGGGACTGAATTTTATGCTTATCCATTGACAGAAGGTTTACTAATCACCCTGTGCAGGTGTCTAGCAGTGTGGCTGAACACTTGGCCCATTCCCTTCAAGACTGTTCCAACATCCAAGAAATCTTCCAGACACTCTATTCACATGGATCTGCTATCTCTGAAAGTAAAATCCGAGAGTTTGAAGTGGAAACTGAGAGGTTAAATAGGTAAGACGTGAGGTCAGATGATATGAAGTATTTTGTCTACAGTTAGTTTTGTTAAACTAGTGTTTTTTCTTCATTGTCTGCCCCATAACTTAGAATTTTGCTGGAGCCAAGTTCAAATAAGTGTGAAACTTGGATGATCAGGAGATTATAATGCAAATTAATAGTTCTTTTTACCAATATGATAATGTAGTTAACCATGCTAAGGCATATAGTAGAATTGAATCTTTGGGTGTGGACAGATGAAACAATTATATTGATTTAAAGGGGGTGGGGCAGGGAAAGGGAGCAGATCCACTGATCATCCCACTGTTCCACTGCAACTCTTTATTGTTCCCACTTAGTTAGGGAAAGCTAACCTATAGCAATATAACAGCTGTTTCATTTCAGGTATATTGCCCCAGTTTAACTTCTGCTTGTTATGGAATTGATCAAGCTGTCATTACACCTTGGGACATAGAGGTGGACCAGTAAATATGGCATATATCCTAAAGCATAAAAATGTTAGGGCTTGAGTGACCAGTTTGCCATTCTGAAAACTGTGTATTTTTCAAAGTAAATTGCATCAGTGGGCATCCTGATCTTAGCTGTAGTGAAAGATACAGTGTGTTCTGCTACTGTTACTACTTGTGCAGGATAGTTCTTCCATAATCAAAGATATTCATGTCTTATTTAGCATATTATGTCATTATAATTCAGTAGATACCACAGAGTTCTGTGGCATCACACTTCCATGCTTTCTCCTTTCCACTGATTTTCCCAGGTCCAGTCCTGTTCAATCAATACAGCCTCCCTTTTGTTTGTATATTTTGATATTCATTCATTTTATGTTTGTTCTCCCCTTTTTCTTTGTGCCACAGAATTTTGCATTGATAGCACATAACGTAGCAGTGGTTGTCAGAGTGAGCTGGAGGCTTCATCAGCTGGGATGAAGGGAAAAGTTAGGACTTTAAACAACAAAGAAAAATTTGAGGTTCACTATTGACAAAGAGCTGTAGCAGCTTTTTTGCTGATTTTGGAAGGAACATAACACTTGTGACAGTGCTGGGTGCTGGTGTATTCCTCATTTCTTACCTTAATAAATCTTGATGGCAATTACTTGCCTGTGCCCCAGTATCTGTCACTATATTCAGTAGTGATGGCTCAGTCCAGTCAGTTGGTTTCTGTGCTACAGTGGTCAGTAGTGACATAGCCAATGTTGTTGGCATTTAGAATTTTGTTGTTAGGTTTATGGGTTAACATTCCTTTGAGATGGATGGCACAGTTGACCCCTTATCTGAGCCTATTGTTTCAATCTGTTGTCCAGCCTCTGAGACTTGCTGTCTTGTTTGTATTCAGTTCAGATTTCAAAAGTTATCCTTGTAAACATGATGGTCTGAGCATAGGAGCATTGAACTGGAAGGGATGTCCCAGCAACCTGGTTTGCAGGCTACTGTTCATCCAGAATGGTCCACAAAACGATGACTCTACTCTCCCTCACGCACCACAGCCGCAAAGCGGTCTTTAAAACTCCTTAACAGGGGACCACAAGTAAAGAGCAGGGGAGGCAAGGACATTGTCAGTGCCTTGGCCACTGTAATGGCAGGGAATTTTTCAACTTAAAATATACTTAGATGATCACAGGAAAAGGACCGTAAGTCCATGCTTTAGAAGAAGGCAAGAAAATCTAAATGGCATTGCCAGTCTAACTTGAGGCAAAATTTCCTTCCTGACCCCAAATCTAACAGTGGCTTAATTCTGACAATACATTTATGCATCAAAGTTTACATCCTGGAATAAAATTATTCAGCAAATGCAATGACACTGGGCACTTAATGCAGTTATAGTATTCAGTCCTTGTGCTGCAAGAAACTTGCATTTAAAGTCAAGATGCAAGTGTGTAAAAAAGGAGGAAAGAATGGAGGAGGGAGGGTAAGACTAACAGTAATAAAACTGTGCTGTTAAAAAAGCTTTCGGGTTGCAGTTAATTCAAAAGGGAATGCTTTATTGATTTCTCCCTCCTCCCCCACAATCTAAGTAAGTATCGTTCTCTGTTCATGTTACAGTCCATGGATTTGATGGATTTTGCCACAGGAGTTAAGGAAAGAAAACTGTAGGCCAAATGAGCTTTGACATTTTAAACTAGGATCATTTTGGAGTTTCAAGGCAAATAGACTGCAGACTGTTAGAAAGTTAAATTATATTTATTTGTTTACAGCCGTATCGAGCACTTAAAATCCCAGAATGATCTGTTAACAATCACTCTGGAGGAGTGCAAGAGCAATGCTGAGAGGATGAGCATGCTGGTTGGAAAATATGAATCAAACACCACAGCACTCCGACTGGCATTGCAATACAGGTATGTCTCTACACAGACAGGGAAATTCAGCCTGAACAAGGCAGGGCACAGGAATTGCTGAAGAACTTCAGACGAAAGAAGTGGTTTTCCACAGTGACAAACCTGCCTCTGTTTCTTTCTCTCCAGAATGCTGGTCATTTAAACATCGCTGCCTAACTGGAATTATCATCTATAATGCAGCTCAGCTGTTATCAGGCACCAGAAATGAACTTAATAACCCTTACTAGCTTTCCTTCTTTTTGCCAATACATAGTGAAAGTTAAAATTAGGGAGGAGGGGTTATTTATTCCCCCCCTACACACACACATGCACATTAAATCAACATTACACATTTTACTGAAGAAAGGTGATACCAAATTAAAGATAAAAGTGATAGTTGCAAGCAACTCATGAGGATAATATGATAGATAGTGGAGAGTATATTTCTTTAGATATTTCCCTTTGCTAACAGAAATGCACTAGTGTTAGAGATCTGTTAAGTATTAAATCCCATCTCCTCATACAGAGAGCCATTATCATTGGTGCCTTTACTGAACTGGCTCTCTGAACAAGAAGAACTCCCTACTCTCATCCTAGTCATCAGAGGTTTCATGTCTGAAGAACACATCTGGGGCAATCTTCCCTCACCCTTCCCCTCCCTGCTTCTGTCTTCAGCATGAGATGGTGTCCAGGAATATGGCTGGGCAGCGTGTCATGGAATACAAGGTGTTCTGGGGATTTTAATTCTCTAGGGTGGCAGTAGGAGCCCACATAGCTGGGAGGAAGGGAGTTGCCCCATTTTTTGCCACCAATGCCCATGTCAAGAAGGCAAAAAATGCTGATTTAGGCAAGAAGAAATTTAGTCAATTCTCCCCCAAGCAGCAGCAGCAACAGCAAACTCCATTGCTGTTCTACAAAACTGTGATTCCCAGAAGACTTTGCACTCCTTGATCCACGTTGCCTGTGCCACCTATTTCCTGTAGCCCTTTATGATGGCAGTGTAGGATGGCAGAATGGGGTGCCACCTCCTTATCCTTCTGGCACCCTCTCTGTAGGGAGTGCCCAGGGCATGCTCCCCGCTGGCCCACCTCATATTACGCTTCTGCTAGCCATTATCTCTTTAGATGAAAGTTGAGGAATGTTTGATGGTCACTGAAAAATCTTCCACTGTGGTTGATTGTGGTATACCTGGTCTTTGGATAAATTGGAGACATTGATTTATCCTTCAGTAAATCTGTCCATTTTTGTATGTTCAGTGGGCCAAGCAGAAACATTGAGTCACCAACAACTTCCATAAACCATGATTTCAGCTGACATCATAAGGATGCCAGCAATTTGGAGCCAAATTCTGAATTGGTTTTAAAATACTTGTGAAAATCATGTCACTTGGGCATTCTTGCCACCATGATTAATTTGCACAAGACACCTATGAGACCAGCAAGTTGTTTTAAGGGATTTAATCAAACAAAAGCTAGCTGTAAACATAAATTACAAAAACGTATAGAGGTATAAGTTGTAGTTGTGTTGGTCTAAGGACATAGGCAGACAAGGTTCTTTGGGTAAATCTGATATCTTTTATTAGACCAACTCAAATAGTTGGGGGAAAAATCTTTCACCCGTTGACTCCTTAATTTACATTGTCTCTGACTGGCTTTCTTGCATATAGACCAGCCTTTGGCTTCTTTACTATTCATTCCGTATAGGAAGAGCACAAACCAGTAGATGCTTCCTCAGCCTGACAAAAAGTGTTTGTGCCTGAAAGCTTGCAAAGATTTTTTTCCAACTATTTGAGTTGGTCTAATAAAATATATCAGATTTACCCAAAGAATCTTGTCTAAAAATATATATACTTTTTTTCTTGCATATTAAAAAACAGGGAGTTCACAGAAGTTTTCAGTAGTTTTCTCATTGGTTTGGGGGGAGGGGTGCGGGAGCAAAGCATTTTCCAAAGATTTTGAGGTTTGGGGGTTTTGTTTTTGCGTAGGTTTTGGTACAGTAAGAATTCTTGAAATTCAGTTTCACAAAGAAATATCCACAAGTCATGTTACTGTCCTGTGCCATCCACACTTCTGAAGAGAGCCAGGTTTTCCTCGCATCTGTTTCTCCTGTTTTCTCTTGCTAAACCAGACTGTTAAAAGAGCAAGCATCAACTATAGAACACCATCACAGGGAGGCTTCTTGAGCATTTTTGATAGAAACTATATATGTCATGTAGTTTAATGTTCCTGCTATCATACAAGTAAAGGGGAATAACGTAGTTCATCAGCTACCACTTGTGCACTGCTGATTGCTGATATTGATTTTTTCCTGTCTAAATTGCACATATTATGGTTTGTGTTTTGTTTTTTTCAGTGAGCAGTGCATAGAAGCATATGAACTGCTACTTGCTTTGGCTGAAAGTGAACAGAGTCTTATTCTTGGACAGTTCCGAGCTGCAGGTGTTGCGTCTGTCGGTAAGAACTCAATGAGTCACCTTATTTAAATTTAATTCATTCTGCACTTCAGTGAATATTCATCAGCTTTGAAGACTTGTTTGTAGCAGTCAATCATCTCATAACTGTTTGCAATCCACAAGTCAAAAATGTTTGCTTTTATCATGTTTTCAAGTGGATAAGTAAAATGTTTGGCAAAAAAAGAACTACAAGTGTAAAATAAATCATATATAGGATTACAGAAAATGCATCTTCTGGACTGGCAAAGTTACTTTATTGGACAACAATCTATACAGAGTACAGTGATTTAAACTGAAACATCCAAGCATACATTTCACATCCTGGTAAGGGTCACAAAATTTGTGCTTGCAATTATTGCAGGTGCTTATGTAGCCACGAAAATTATGGGCACATATTAGTGCAGTCTTTACCGCCAAGCCTTCATTTTTTTTTTATTTCTTAACATTTTCATTCTAATGGTTTGCTGCATTGTTTGAAGTTTCAGCCTTGAGTCTGGAACTTGCTCCGGTGTGGTCTCAGGGCTGGGACTGACAATCAGCTGATCGTTGGTCCCAGCACCTAGACTGCGCAAGTCTGGAACCATGCTGGGGCTTGGACCAACAATCAACTGATTGCTCCAGTCCCACAACGGCACAGGAGTCTTGAAGCAGCCCCAGTGTAACCCTAGGGCTAATTGTCAGTCCCAGCCCCAAAACCACTCAGGTTTGGCAGGCTACGGGCACTCGGCTTTCAACTTGCCAGTGCAGAGGGAAACCAAGATCCTGGGATTCCCCTGCACTGGCAAGAAGTAATGGCACCATTGGGATCCTATCTCTGATTGCATGGCAGAAGGCATAGTAGTTGGGATCAGATCAGATTACTCTAAGTGAACATAAACCAGGAGCTTCAGTGGCACACACTGACTCATTAACACTGGTATAGAAACCTGCTTTTGAAGATGATGCTCTCTTAACCACAAAGCAAGGCACTTTAGGGGCATTTTTTAGCAGGGTACATGGGGAATTCCATACACACTTGTTCCTTTTGTTGTCAGAAGATGTGTGTTTGCCCAGTCAAAATGTTTGTTTTAGAGAGGCTTATTCCTCTTCCTATTGAGGGAAGGTAGTAGTAGTAATCTTGGGCTGGAAAGTGGAGAGATCTTAAGAAAGAGGAAACATAGCTTTCAATGCTGTGCTGAGAGGTAGAAACTGCCCGTTTTAGACTATAATTTATAGCACCACTGAAATGTAAACTGAAAGCTTTTAAGGACCAAATGACCAGCTGCCTTCAGAGCCATGAGACAGATGAGTTCAACCTCTTGTTTCAACAGCTTAGATGCGATGATCCACAGTAACTGTGCTGTTTCCAAGCTGTTTATTTTGTATCTCTCCTAGAGGTTTACAGAAGTGTTTGTGTAGGTGTGTTCCTCCTTGTAGTATATGTCATGCAGGAAAGGTCATAGCAGATGCTTTCTCATCCCATTTTTACTCTGGATTTCAGCCCTTCCTTTCTGCAGTATGGTATCGAACTTGTACTGCAGTTTTTTTATGGAGGGACATGTAGGAATAAGGGTGCATTAAGCCTTAGATTTTACTATTTACATGAATAGCCAAGAAAGTAAATCTGGAAAAGGAGGTTCCTTGGATATTAATTTTCTGCCCTGATCCAACTTGAGAGGGTGTAACCTACATTTATATAGGTGTCTGTCATCAGTTTCTTTTAATGTTAGCATTATGAGTCACAGCCCTGTAGTGAATTCTGTGCCAGGATTTTCATCGTAAATCGTGTTTGTTCAGTGGCTTATGCCTGGCTATAAAATTTAATTTGCTCTGAAATTTGGTCTGAAAAAACTTGACCTTGCAACAGGTTTTGCTATATATCAGTTTAAAGTAAAAAATCAGTTTAGTTATATTCAACATTATACAAGAAATGTCTACCAAGAGCCAACTCATTTTATCAAGGAAAAGTCTTTTCAAAATTCACACAAATCCCAAATGATGAATCTGTTCTTACTTGTTAATCCTTCATTTATCACTATAAAAAGTACTTGATAATTAAACAGCAAGGATTTGTTAGCTAAAATAACTAATTTGGTATCCAGACCAGATACCTTTACTTAATACTTAGATAAACTTTGATTGGCCTTAAGGGGAAACTTGTCTTAGCACTAACCAGATGAATTCTGGGATAAGAACATCTGGATTTAAACCACAAATAAAAAATGCATATTAAGATCCTAAAATCATGTTTACTCAGATATGGATTTTCTTTGCTAGTATTTGAGCAAATAACTTTTACAGTCTAGTATCAATCCCCAGAAAAAACCCAAAAAGGAGTTGAAAGGGTTAGGTTAACAGTATAGTGTTGCTGTAGTTATTGTCGTTGTTGTTTAATGTATATATACCATATTTACTTGCATATCACTTGCAACTTTTCCCCAAAAATTAGCCTTCCAAAATTTGGGTATATGTTTTAAGCAAGGAAGCTGATTTCTGTACCTGAATGCAAGCATGATGAATGATTGCTGGGGGCTGGTGCCCTCTGGCCACATGGTAGGAGACAGTCTGCTGCTCAGCCAAAAGCTAGAGGTTTAACCCCATCGCAGCTGTTGCCAAATTAATTGGCAACAGCTTTTGGTGAGCAGAAAAGGAGGGGGTGAGTGACAGTTTTAAGTAGACACTACCCCAGCAGCCAGAATTCAGCCATGATTCTAGAAAAAAATCTTTCTTTCACCATTCTCCCTTCTCAGAACAAAGTGTGTATCTTATTTGAGGGTGAGTAGCACCTGGGAAAATACAGGTATCATGCTGAAGTTTGGAAAGGCATATGTAAAACCCAGGTTATTTAGTGTGAAACCTTTATGTTGTTCCTCCTGTACCTTACATGATCAATCAATTGATTAGATAAAGAAAGTTGTGCTAATCACCACTTTGAATGTCCTGGTATCTGCACTTCTCCGTTATTTAATCTTTATATTTTACTTTAGCACTTTAAACACCAAGAGAGCCCACTTGAGATTGGAGTACCATTGTAAAGGCACTGTACGAATGCATAACATGAAAAAGGTCCCTTCCCTTGGAGGACTTACAGTCTAAATAGATGTAGAGAGAGGGAGGAAATAAAGGCAGAGAGACATCAAGTGGCTTGTCTGAAGTCACACAGTAGGCCAGTGGCAAAGTTAGGGATGGAACTTGGGTCTCCTGCCTCCCAATCCTGTGCTCATCCCTGCCTGTTGTACTGTTATTAACCCCCACAGAGGCTTCACATCAGTACCTGTATATGTAATGGTCACTGCTTCTGTGAAGGAGAGGAGCCTGACTGGTTAATCCTAAAAAAAATAATCTTGATTTCAAATTTTCATGCAGTGTTTAAGGGCAACTGGTCTGAAGAGCTAACATCAAAATAAGAGTATTTGATTTATTTGTAGAATATGGATATAGAATCCTTGGCTCAGACGAGGATTAAATGACAATCTTGCATAGAGCGAACTGCCCCCTGTTTGTTCTGTCTGGCAGCATTGTGCTATACTGACTTGTAGTGTGGAATTAAGAATGCCTATCAGAGCAATGCTCTGTCTTTGCTCCAGCAGTTGGCCTGACTAATACCCTGGAGTTAGTCCATGCAAGGTAGCCCTGCTCCACTGAAAAGGTGCACAAGTGACCATACAGCAAAACAACCCTGGAGCTACGCAGGGTGATTGGATTGGCAGCAGATGAGTTGTGTGCTGCTAGCCTGAGCATCGGCAGCACTGTATCTTTAGCTAGCTACCACTTCACCCGCCCCAAAGGCCTAGTAGCCCAAATTTAAAGCAATGCTTACCTCGACATTGACTCTTCTGTATGGAAATGAGAGGTGGATTGGGGGGGAAGGTAAATTTACAGCTTATGCTGACACAGCAGTGAAGATGAGCTCTCTGTATATCACATTGTTAATTCATTACTAATGTCTCAGTTTGAAGTGAAACTACCTCCTAGAATCCTAAGTCTTACATTAATTTTTCTGAGCTTCTTTAAAGCTCTGACACTAATTATTTGCTTGCAAACTAGGGGACCAAACAGGTGATGAAAACATTACCCAGATGCTCAAGAGAGCGCATGACTGCAGGAAGACAGCTGAGAATGCAGCGAAAGCCCTGCTGATGAAATTAGATGGGAGCTGCGGGGGAGCCTATGCAATCACAGGCTGTAGCGTACAGCCCTGGGAGAGCCTGTCATCCAACAGCCACACCAGGTACCAGCAAATCATTCAACCCCCTCCAACCCCCCGATCCTCAAACCTTTGGCTTCAGACCTAAGTATATTATGTTGTATTTCATTTATTTAACTATCTATCTTCACTTCAGTCTCTTGGGTTCTTTTGGTTTTGGTTTTTTGAATCATCACGCTTCGGTGACCTAATTCTTCTCAGACCTGGAACAAACTCCATCCAAGAAAGGTTTTGTACAGATTTGTTACAAGTGGGTGATTCTGATCTTTGATCTCTCTCATAAAGGACAAAACCATAACATTTATTTTACTTCAGTAATTCTGTTTTCTTTCTCTCTTGCTCTCCTCTCCTCCCATTTCACTGAATTGTGAAGCATGTACTTCTTATTCACCTCTGTTGTATGAGGGCAGCACAGTTTTCTAAAGAACTGGAAACCGTAAATGCACACCCACCAAGGTTGTCATAAGGTTTTGGAGTATGCAAGAATTGTTACTTTTTAAATGTCACAAATAAAACATTTTAATTTCTGAGAGAAAAAAGTTAAGAAACAGAAAATTATACTCCACCAGTTATAACAATTTTCCATTCCTTTCCCTTTGTGCAATTGAAACTGTAGTCAAATATCAACTGGTGCATACACTTTATTGAGATTAGAGTGAATTTTTCCAGAAGGAAAGATCAGGATATTGGAATTAGAGCCCTAAAGTAATGAAATGTAAACAAGTTATTATTGTAAAAATGTTCCAGTTCAAATAGGTCTGGAAGCCAGATCTGCTTAAGCACTTGCCTATATACAGTGTATTTTTACTGTGTGTATAGATACTGACTGAAGTTGAATGTAATGCAGAAAGGAATTATCCAGCAGATTTAAAAAGTGGCTGAATTCGGGATAGGATAGGATCTCTGGCAGAAGAGATTTCTTTTTTAGTGGAGATCACTGTGTCAAGCTATGGGACAACTCTTTTTCCCTTCAGTTGACATGTTCTGGCTTCTGTATTTTGTAACACACTTTTTAAAATATCATCTGGTTCTAACTGTTCAAAAGCTTTAATTATGCCCTGCTGAAACTCTTGTATCTCATGGTTGTATCTCTCGTTGTCTCATATGACCCTCTTGTTGAATCTCATAAAACTCTTGCTGTGTCTCATATGACCCTCTTTTAGACTTGTAAATGCTTTGCAGGACAGAGCTGTTTCATGACAATGGCCTGATACAGTTCTATGGTGATCCCATCACAACACAACCTTATGTTGTTGAGCTGACCCACAGCAAGTTTTGTGGCTGCTGATCTTAATTAGAAGAGGCAGAATAGTTTCCTTGTGATCTAGATGGTTGGTAGAGCTCCTGCAATCACATTAGCAGGCATTTTGGAGCAATGTGAGAGAACATTTTTCTTGACTTTTTTTCTTGACTGTGTTTTTATTGTGCTTATTCAGTCTCCTTTGAGCAAGTTCCTTATTTTTCTCGCTTTTTGAAATTGAGTGAAATCTTGGCTCTGCATTTTTTCTTATTCTTACTTTCATTTACTGCATTTTGCCTGACTCATCTAAAATCAAAGCAGCAAAAGATGAAGGAAATGCAGCTCAAATTCTATTCCAAACATGAGAAAAGTTTTAACGTTTCACACTGAAGAAAGGTGATTTTGCTTTCAAATTGCTTCAGTGTCTGCGAATCTGTGCAGAGGAGGATGAGGTTTAGTTTACATATTCATTTGTAGTGGAAGTAAAGTATTGTTATTGCTGTAATGCTTCAGGAAATATATGAGACACAAAGGGTTTTTATGATATCTTTTATTGGACAAATTGTACAGTTGGGGGAAAGGTTAGACAGGCTTTGGGGCTTAGATTGGGAAGGGCAGTTTGTACATGAAAGCTTGTCTAATCTCTCACTCGTCGATGCAGTTGCTCAAATGAAAGGTATCACAAAAAAAGCCTTTGCTTCTCGTATATTAATCTAAGAATCTCTAGCAAATCAGTAGCTTTAGATGCCAAAAATATTGACCGGCTTAGGAATGTAATTATACAAGAATTTTTCAGAACACTTGAACCCCGTCCCTCATACTGAGAGTGGACATACACTGGATGTATACATGCACTTCTGTATGTCTGTTTGCCTGTGTATGTTGTTAGAAGTGGCAACACATATGGCTGAACGTCCTTGATTATTTTGATTCTAAGCAGTCTTTCTTTTCTACCTTTTTGTAAAATCCTTTCTGTGGGATATTTAATGCACAGGTTCAGTTACAGAACATGTTTTTACCCTGAAAGCTTCACCAAAAATAAATAAATTAACCTCAAGCCTGGAAAGAGTTTAAAAAAAAAAGTTTTTCTGCAGCCTTGCGTTTTGATAGAAACTTGTCATTTGACAGGAATACAGTCCCTAGATGTGCCTTTCCCTGGTCTTGTGAAAATCAGATTTAATTGCTGAGTAATAGGAGCTAGGAGAAAAGAACATTCTAAATACAAGCCCTTTGGCTCCGTTGAGTAATAAAACTAATGATCAAGCTAAGATCACTCAGTATTCCACTTTGTCGGTAAGGGGAGATAAATTGATTGCTGACTAGTTAATCAATTGAATCTTGCTGAATTTACCCCCTTACCAGTTAGCTTCTTAAAGGACTAAAAGACTCTTCCGACATCTCAGAAGCAGGGTATATTGTGCAGCATTAATAACTGAGCACCTTATCAAAAGAAAAAGAGTACAAGAAAAGTGCAAGTTTCATACCAACCACTTTTTCTCTACTTTTCCTCTGGAGTTACAGAGCACAATGATGAGGCATTATAAGCCTGTTTTTCAAAATCAGGTCCCAAATGAGTATTTGAGGATTTAATCTTCAGAGAGGATGTGGTGCTAGACAAAAAGCTGGAAGTTTCAGGAGGCTTTCTTTATTCTTAGGCCTCTTGAGAACCAGTTTCTGAGTTGTCCTTCAGAGGTGTCAATTAAAAGATTTAACATGCTGAGAAATCCAGCAAAAGACTTCCTTATTTTCTGACTTACCATTAGATGGGACTTCCCATATTGGATAATGCCCACTGGTCCATAAATTAGCTTTTTTCCTATATAACATACTTAACATGTTTTAAGTGTCCCTTGCCTTAGAAAATTCTGAGAAGTTTGGTCAATGTCTTAGTATAGGCAAACAGTTACAGCATAGTAATTCATAAACTGCATACGGTTAGGTGTTACAAAATGTCATCAGTGTGTTTTAAACTAAAACTACAGCATGCACTTTTATAGTTTTGATTGTCTGTATTGTATAGCAACCCATGAACAATGTCTGCATAAGTGTATGTAACATTTCTCGTTTGAAAAGACAACACCTCAGTATGTATGCATGCTTGAAGTTGAGTGGGATTTCATGGCCTAAAGGAATTTAAACACGTGTGTGTGAAAGAATGGGAGACTACACTATTCACCTGAATCTGTTTCTGCATTATTGCAGGGTAGATAATTCCTGTTATGGATCACATACATATTGGGCTTTAAACGGATACAGCAATTGAATATTTTTTTTATATATACAAACAGGAGGAGCTCATCCTCATGCTCAGTGCAAACAATTACGATGTCATAGGGATAACGGAGACCTGGTGGGACTCCACCCATGACTGGACCACGGGGATAGATGGCTATACCCTGTACAGGAGGGATCGTGTAGAGAAAAGGGGCGGGGGTGTAGCTCTCTATGTTAAGGAAAGCTACACGTCCCTGCAAGCCGATATTGGCGACCAGGGTGGATGGCTGGAGACCCTCTGGGTTAAAATCCGTGGGGAACACGGCACAGGGGACACAATGGTGTGAGTCTACTACAGACCTCCCACCCAAAGTCCTGAGCTTGACCAGGAGTTTGCCCAGGAACTGGCTGAGGCAGCTTGCTCCAGGACCATGGTTGTCATGGGTGACTTCAATTACCCAGACATCTCATGGGAGGATCGCTCAGCAAAATCTGAGCGGTCGCAGAGCTTCCTCTCGTGCGTGGATGACCTCTACCTGACTCAAGAAGTCTATGGGCCAACGAGAGGCAAAGCGCTGCTCAACCTGGTACTGGCTACTGGGGATGACCTAGTCGGCGACCTAGTGATCGAAGGGAAGCTGGGTGACAGCGACCATGATCACCTTCACCATCCGCCGAAAAGCTGGCAAGTCGGTCAGCAACGCGCAAGTCCTTGACTTCAGGAAAGCCGACTTTGACAAGCTCAGGAAGCTTGTCAGTGAGGCCCTAAGGGACCGTGACCACAGGGAGAGGGGAGTTCAAGAGGAGTGGTTGCTCCTCAAGGGAGCGATCCTCAATGCACAAACTAAGTCTATTCCATCTCGGAGGAAAGGCAGCAAGAGGGCACAGCAGCCCCCCTGGCTCTCCAGGGACCTAGCAGATCTCCTGAGGCTAAAAAGAAAGGCCTACAAAGGATGGAGGATGGGAGTCACCTCCAAGGAGGATTATTCTGCACTGGTCCGGTCCTGTAGGGAGCAGACCAGGAAAGCCAAGGCTGCAACTGAACTCCAGCTAGCTTTGAGCATCAAGGACAATAAGAAGTCCTTTTTCAGATATGTGGGGAGCCGGAGGAAAAGCAGGGGCAACATTGGACCCCTGCTGACCCAGATGGGGCAACTGACAACTGACGCCCAGGAAAAAGCCAACCTATTAAATAGGTACTTTGCGTCAGTCTTTCATCAGTCCCATGGGACGCCCATGCCCGCTACAGGGCCGGGAAGTCCGGGTGAGGGTGATCCCCTGCCCTCCATTAATGCTGACTTTCTGAAGGAACATCTTGAGAAGCTGGATACCTTCAAGTCAGCCGGCCCTAACAATCTTCCCCCCAGGGTACTCAAGGAGCGGGCGAGCATCATAGCCCAGCCTCTAGCACGGATCTTTGAAAACTCTTGGCGCTCTGGTGTAGTGCCCGAAGACTGGAAGAAGGCCAATGTGGTGCCTATCTTCAAGAAAGGGAGGAAAGTGGATCCGGCTAACTATAGGCCCATCAGCCTGACTTCTATCCCGGGGAAGATCTTAGAAAAGTTTATTAAAGAGGCCATCCTTAATGGACTGGCCGACGCCAACATCTTAAGGGATAGCCAGCACGGGTTTGTTGCGGGTAGGTCTTGCTTGACCAATCTCATTTCCTTCTACGACCAGGTGACCTATCACCTGGACAAGGGAGAAGAGATTGATGTCATATATCTTGACTTCAAAAAAGCCTTCGATCTGGTGTCCCATGATCGCCTCTTGGAGAAACTGGCCAATTGTCGCCTTGGGTCCTCCACGATCCACTGGCTGGAAAATTGGCTCCGGGGTCGGACCCAGAGGGTAGTAATCGATGGAAGTCACTCATCGTGGTGTCCTGTGACCAGTGGGGTCCCCCAAGGCTCTGTCCTTGGACCCATACTGTTCAACATCTTCATTAATGATGTGGACACTGGAGTCAGAAGCGATCAGAACTGGCCAAGTTCGCCGATGACACCAAACTTTGGGGCAAAGCATCCACACCAGAAGACAGGCAGGTTATCCAGGCTGACCTGGACAGGCTCAGCAAGTGGGCGGACGAGAATCTGATGGTGTTCAACGCCGATAAATGCAAGGTTCTCCACCTTGGGAAAAAAAACCCGCAGCATCCTTATAGGCTCGGCAGTGCTATGTTGGCTAGCACTATGGAAGAAAGAGACTTGGGGGTCATCATTGACCACAAGATGAACATGAGCCTGCAATGCGATGCGGCGGCTAGTAAAGCGACCAAAACGCTGGCTTGCATCCATAGATGCTTCTCAAGCAAATCCCGGGACGTCATTCTCCCCCTGTACTCGGCCTTAGTGAGGCCGCAGCTGGAGTACTGTGTCCAGTTTTGGGCTCCACAATTCAAAAAGGATGTGGAGAAGCTTGAGAGAGTCCAGAGAAGAGCCACGCGCATGATCAGAGGTCAGGGAAGCAGACCCTACGATGACAGGCTGAGAGCCCTGGGGCTCTTTAGCCTGAAAAAGCGCAGGCTCAGGGGTGATCTGATGGCCACCTACAAGTTTATCAGGGGTGACCACCAGCATCTGGGGGAACGTTTGTTCACCAGAGCGCCCCAAGGGATGACGAGGTTGAATGGTCACAAACTACTTCAAGATCGTTTCAGGCTGGACATAAGGAAGAACTTCTTTACTGTCCGAGCCCCCAAGGTCTGGAACAGCCTGCCACCGGAGGTGGTTCAAGCGCCTTCATTGAACACCTTCAAGATGAAACTGGATGCTCATCTTGCTGGGATCCTATGTCCCCAGCTGACTTCCTGCCCTTTGGGCGGGGGGGCTGGACTCGATGATCTTCCGAGGTCCCTTCCAGCCCTGATGTCTATGAAACAGAAAAAGAACACATGTATTTGCTCATCTAACTACAAAATCTTTTTCCCCCCTCTGTTTTGGTCAGAGATTCTATAATAGAGAAGTTCCCCAAGCTTTATGGTGAAGTGGTCACATTACATAGATAGGGCGATTGTCTGTGGGTACTTCCCTCCACTTAAAACTTCCAGGTGTCAACTCCCAGCAATTGCTTAGATGGGACAGTAATGTTATACAAACATACGTGTGCCTTGAACTGTATTTTCTTCAGTAAGGGCCAAATCTTATTTCATTTTTACATGTCTCAGTTCCACTTACATACCTGTATTATTAGCTAGTCTGCTGCTATCTGTTGATCTCGTCCAATGAGTATTTAGTACAAAGAGCAGGAAAGTCAGTGAAGGTAGCTGCTGGGGCCAGAGCATGGACCACCTCCCTTCCAGGGTAGTAGCCATCTCACTGAGCCAAATTCCTTGTGGCATGTTCTCCTCTTGGCCCCCCATATATCTTCCCCTCCTGAACCAGCTTCAAGAGGAGAGTCCTCTAGGCAATGCCCAGTGTATGACCAGGTGGTTACAGCACTTTGCTGAGAAATGGAAAACGGAGGTTCAAACCCCTCTGGGTGAGTGGTACCTAGAACCAAGTCTCCAGCTCTCAAGACAAGTGCCCTAACCACTGGGCTAAAATGTGGGAGGGCTCTTCTCTTCCTCTTCCATTTTACTTCCAGCATTTATACATGTACCCAGGTAATCCTGTTCTGCCACAAGGGGAAGTAGAATCTGAAATTTGCATTAGTGGCATTTAGTCATGTTAAGGCGAAATAGGACTTGGCCCAAAGTGTTTTATTCCTTTATGAAGAAAGTTAATAACACTGCCTTCTTGCCCTTCAGTATAATTTCTTCCCAGTTCTTCACATTCTGGCTCTTTTTTGTTCCTCTGCCTCTTTGCAAATGCTTTCTTATTGCACACTATATGTGTTGCCAGGGTCTCTGGACATGATGCCCAATTGCCTCAGATCCTTGTGCCCTACACATCTCTTACGTGTTGGTGTCTGTTGGCAGGTCTGGTCCCACTAATGGTTGACATCACTGAAGGTGGTTTCCATTTCCTCTCCTTCATTATTGCACCAGGGTTCTCTACCAGAGCAAGAAAGTCTGATCCCTTGTTTCTAGCTGCTTCTGCAGTCTTCCTGGTTGTTCTTGGTAATGAAGAACCTGCAAACTTTGTAGAAACAGATGGGCACCAGGAGGGAAGACAGCACTCTCAGCAGTGAGTGCTCTCTGGACTGCAGGTTAGGAGCAGCTGCACTTAAAACATTGAATTGAAAACATCTCTGTGCTTTTGACAGCTTGATGCTATTGATCCACAAGACTGAGCTTTGCAGTCTTGTTGGTTTTATTTTGTGTTCAGATAATCTTACTCAAACTGATAGGCACATTTTTTTCTTGAAAACTTTTTAAGGGGTGGAGAGGAACCTCTCCTTGCCAGGCTTCATGGCAAAGTGAATAATTTGCCCTGAAGTTCAAAACCCCTTTTGAAGAGGGGGTTATAATGGAAGTGTTGACCCAGATTCAGGTTTAGCATCACAAATGAGTTGCTGAATGTCAAATCTCTGAATGCATTACAGAGAACAAATGCATAGTCAACCTCTGGTGACCAGGGGGTTAAAGATTATAAAAAGGAGCAACCGAGATGAAATGAAAAAAACAGCACAGAGGTTGTTACCAGTGAAGTGAATAAAAATAATAGCTAGCATCTCAATTGATTTGGTTGGCAGCAATCCAACAATATTGCCAATTAATTTTTAAAAATAAAAATAGCTTTGCGATGTAGCTGGAATTCGTAATTGTTTTAATGGACAGAGTCTAACCATGGAACATTTATTTCCAAGAAGAGTCAACTGACTGCACCTTTGAAAAGAATGAAATGAGGCAGGGGGAGAGAGATGTTGCAGGGACTAAAATGCTGTTTTGTATTCATTACACTGCTAGTAACCTCCAACCTTTCATCTAGATGGGGAGGAACAGTGTGACTATTGTATGCAAAGGAAATGTGTTTCTATAACAAAGGATCGTAGGAAAATAGAGCTGGGAAGGACCTCACAAGGTTTTTTAGTCCAGCTCACTCCTCATGACAGGATCATCCCTGATTAAACCACCCCAGCCAAATGTCCAATCCGCTCTTGAAAATTTTCACGGATGGAAATTTCACAACTTCTCTAGATATCCTGTTCCAATGCTTGACCACCCTCATAGTCAAAAAGTTCCTCCTAATCTCCAACCTAAATTTCCCATGCTGCAGCTTGAGGCCATTACTAGTCCTGCCTATCCCCTGTGGTCACAGAGAAAAGCATGGGCTCTGTCCTCTCTATAATTGTTCCTCAGGTAGTTGAAGACTGTTATCAAATCCTCTCTGTCTTCTCTTCTCCAGACTGAAGACTGGAGACACTAGTTCTTTTCAGCCTTTACACGTAAGTCTTGCTTCCCAAGTTCCAATAATCTTTGTCACTCTGCATGGAACTCTTTCCAATCTGTCCACATCTTTCTTGAAACGTGAGGTCCAAAACTGGATACAGTACTCCAGGCCTCACCAGTGCTGAATAGGGTGGAAGAATCACTTCCCTTAATTTGCAAGTGACACTATTGTTAATACAACCCAGTATGCTGTTGGCTTTTTTTGCAAGAATAGCACAGTGTTGCCTTATATTCAGCTTTATGGTCTGTAACCCCCAGGTCCTTCTCTGCAGTCTACAGCCTTGCCAATCATGCCCCAGTCTGTATTTGTACCTTTTTTGCGACATGCCACAAGCCATCTGGACACAACCAAACATAGAGCTAAATCCACTTATCACATCCACCTCACAGATTTCAGATAAGCACTTGAAATAAAGAATTATCTTGGCTGAAATACAGAAGTGGTGATATGGAAATGTGTTGATGCTTCCAGGTCCCAAAGATTGTTTTTATGCTGTCAACACGACACTTAGTCATTGGAACACGTAGTGTTTAAAAGAGGAACGTGGATTTGCCAGAGTATTGTGATTTTAGCCCAATAAGCTGCCATTTTAATTCTGCCTTGTCTGAGGGAAAGGCCAGTTTATTTGAAAAGGTTATTCCTGCCTTCCAGTGATGCACTTTCAGAGATGTGGAGCCACTGTGACTTGGAAGATGAGTGGACAAATGTGCATTTCCTAACAAATGCATTCGTTAAATTAAAAATACTTGTGTTGATGCTATCAAGAATGCTACATGAATTTGACACTTTCTACATGATTTTAGTTCTATTAACATGCAATTATATATTTCAAATTGAATTTCATAAAAGGTAAGGGTCATTGTATCCCCATCCTCCAGACACATTCTGTGAAATGAAATGAAAAGACAAGATACACCTAATGGCATCAGTAAACAGAGAAATATTACGAGTGAATTTGTGTATGTACACACACATACGTCAACTGATAAAACCTTTCCCAGTGTCATATGTTCTCTCTAAAGATTAGATATGAAAATTAATTTGACCTCATCTAGGCATCATGTCAGCTTCCAGAGATGGGCAGTGTGGGTAGAATGTTCATCTTGGTTATTTACCAACACCGTGGATATGTCTACACGTGCACATTTACTGTGTAGTAGCCGGAATTACTGCACCGTACGGGCACACATCTACATATGCATGCCCATACTGTGCAGTAGATATGGTGACTTACGCTAACTTGAGCATAAATTTGATACCTGCACCACGCATGATGCAAGTATCAAATTTACTCCTAATTAGTTACTGCACAGTAACGCACATGTAAGCGGCTGACTGTGCAGTAACACTGTGTGTGGACTGACATGAAATCGTGTATCAGTTTTTCTGATTCAGACATTCTTCCTGTTTAGTCCCCTGGTTTCATTCTTGTTATCCTGATTGCTATAGAAAAGGACATTAGGATGCCAAATTCAGTACTGTACAGTTCTTAGCTAGGGAAGTGTCATCACTGACAGTTTCTTCCCCTGTCCACTCTGTCACCCCCCTCACCACCCCTGCCCCCACCAAAAAAACAACAGGGCTGGCCTGAGAATTTTGTAGAGAGCCGGTGTAGGAGGTCACCTAACGGTGTCACAGCACAGTCACACTCATTCATGTTGGCATTTTTTCCTTGTTTGGTGATGCAGATTCATATTCTGGACCTCTTTTTCTGGGTCCAGAGGGTAGAAAATAGTAAGATAAATAACAAGGGGTGGGGAGATGGGTGTGCTTTCCACCTTCTATGAGTAGGGGTTGGCTGTGAAACCCTACCCTCTGCTACCCAGATTGCTGCTTCTCTCTCTTTCATGGAAGGGGCAGGATTATGGCTGAAATTGGAGAAGGGAGAGCTCTCTTTTTCTTCTGCCTGTGATTGAAAAAGCTTCACCCTTAAACTCCCCTCACCTTGTAAAAGAGACTTCACTAGTACTTCAGCAGAGGAGCCAGCTCAGCTGCAGGCAGGCAGCCAGGATTGAGCTAAAGCCAGACCGGTCTTAGCATCGCTTTTATCAACCCAGCTTGCCTTCCACAGCTGTGTATTCGTCTCCAAAAAATGGAGAGACCTACAGACACTGACATTAACATCAGTCTTCTACAGCTGTGGCAGGTACTGCAAATATTAATTAGTGAGCTTTAAAACTAATACCCACCATAGGCTTACAGTCCTGTACTTGTTTTTCAGTTTGAAAGCACTCTGCCCAGCACAGGAGTCTAGAGGTATATCTTGTCTTTATATGAAAGTTAAAATGAGCACTAATTGTTGTATGGGACCCCATAGGCTGTCCCCAAGGTTCAGGGGACCTCTGGTGTGGATGTGTAATCCAGAAAAACTGTGATTTATTTTTATTATGGAAGCCAGAGGAGCTTACAGTGCCACTTGAAGATGGATTTGAATATTAATTTATTGAATTTCCTATCTCAGAGGTGTGCAGTAGTGAGCCTGAATTAAGGTTTATAAAGAGCTTTAAGATCCTCTGAAACACAAAAGTATTAAGCAGACCTCATTAATACCTGCAGATATTTTTGCCTAAACTAGACAAACTGCTTTCTGATTCAATGCAGATGGAAATTAGTGAAAACAAAAACAAAAAAGGGTTTTCATTTCAAGTAAACATGGCGCCTATTATTCCTTGGAGAGAGAAGAAATTATTTGAAATGAGCAGAAAGCTGCAGCAAAGCCATGTAATGTGATATTTTGTGAGAGGGAGAGACTTAGGGAAGTCTTTGTAGCTGTGCCAATGCTCCCTTTCCTCCTGGGCTGCCCTGCTTTTGCAGTTCTGGCCAAAGATTCTCTGGCCGTTATCTGATGCAGCTTAAAATTGACACAGTTAGAACACAGGTTCAGCCTATTTTTTTCCCTTCTTTCTCCAGTGCATACTAGCACACGCAAAATACAATTCGAGGACATTATTCTCGAGACAGCAGGACTCCAAAGGGTGGGGTTTTTCCCTCAAAAATGTTGAAAAATAATGCAACCCAATACAGAAAGTGATTTATTCCCCTGCTGATAACTGAGATCATCCAGCATTCCAGACAGGCACACTTAATGGATGACTTAACCCTCACCCAGCAGCTGATTACAGGTCCTCGGGAGACAGCAGGCAGCCTGTCTGTGTGAGGTTGTAGAAAATGCAGTGTTGGTTCTTTTCTTTTTTGTGTTATTGCAGTTATATTCAGCACTGTAATGTTAAGGAATTAAAGCAGCATTGCAATTAACCTCCACAAATCTCTCTTCCCTAGACCACTAGTATGCAGATAGATAGGGACAGAGCACTGAGGCACCCCATGCTTATCTAGACATTGTTTTCTCTTTAGAAAAGCTCCATGTTTGGTGCCATGTCAGAAAGCTAATTGACTGACAGTTTTGCTTTGGAAACTGCATCTTAGAAAAGGAACGCTACAGAAAAGTCAGATGAAGGAGTTCATTAGAAATCCTGTGATAAATCTCTAAGTTTGAGTGATTTGGCTGTCTTTTGGATAGGTAGCTGGTTGCTATTTCAGATTCAGCCCCAGCCTGATAGGGATTGAAAGACACTGCCATCCATGTGACAGTTGCTGGTGGATCTGCTAAAGCAACCTGCCAGTCAGTCTCAGGCAAGTTCCTGCAGGTGTCTATCAAAAATAAGGAACCATAACATTTATTACAAGGAGATCACAGGCTCTGAAATACCATTTTGCTTCTAGGTCTTGTCCTTGCCCTGGAAAGTTAGGGCACAGTGGGGAGGCAATGTATAAAAGTTGGCTGTGCTATTGCCAGTGCTGTATCAAAGGTGCTGTATGTAATAGACCTTAGTTGTCATTGCTCTCAGTATAATACATAAAGCACTGAGTTCACTTTTTTTTTTTTTAAAGGGTATACTCAAAAGCTGTTATTTCAGTCAAAATAATTTAATTCCAGGCAACAAAATACCTGACTTTGCACCGAAGAAGTAATTGATTCAGTATTCTGAGATTTTTTTTCTTTTATTCTTATTCTGTCTGAAGAATGCTTTTTCTTTTCTTTATGTTGAAAGGCTTGTAGATGCATTTTCTGTATATTGTAACACTTGGTATACTATCCATATCTTTTACCTGAATTCAGAGAGTGAAACAGAATTCATAAAATTTTCCTCCCAAATATGAAAAATTGGATACTTAACACACTGATGGTGGTGTTTACTAAAGTGCTGCCATAGTGCTTTAAAAAATACATACTAGATCCTAATTAAAATTATATTCTATTGTAACTGGTAATGTAAAAATGGATGGATGGATCAGATTTGTTGATTAAACTGAAGTGCAAATAGTGTGAGGATACTAGAAATACAATCCCCTTTTTCAAGGTGGTGAGGATGTGTTTGCTTTTTTCAGTACTACCAGCTCAACTGCAAGTAGCTGTGATACAGAGTTCACAAAAGAGGATGAGCAGCGGTTGAAAGATTACATCCAGCAACTGAAGAATGATAGGGCAGCAGTCAAACTCACCATGTTGGAACTGGAGAGCATTCACATTGATCCACTCAGTTATGATGTCAAACCTCGTGGAGACAGTCAGAGGCTTGATCTGGAAAATGCTGTATTGATGCAGGAACTCATGGCTATGAAGGTATTTTATGCGAAGCAGTCTGTGCCCTGGATTACTTTATCTTGAACTAAAACTAGAACTCAGGGTAACAACCACACCCGTACAGATGAATAGCAACTTAAGGCTGAGCATCCTTGAACCCCTGATCTAGAAACACATTTCTAATTCCCGACTACAGGCTTTATGTATCTAGCTTGTGTGCACAGTCCTTACATCCCATTGGGATGCTGTAACAATAGCAAGCATGTGATTAGCACAGCTTATCCTTCTCTTTGGAATAAGCTAACCCCTATGTAAAGTATCCCTGTATTTACTGTCTCTGAAAAGGTTTCAGCATACCCATAATCATGTATCTTATGCAGCCTGTTAGACCTGAACAATTCAGTAGGAATTATGGTATTATGTAGTACTGTCCCCCAAAGCTTTCCCTTGCTATATCCAGAGCAATCAATGCTGCTTCCCTTGGGCTTGTTTGTTTTTATGTTAAATTAGATTGTTGTGCTGCTTCTGTACTTTCCATTGCTGCAGATATTTAATTTTTCAGATGTAATTGCGTTGTGGAAGTTAGTAGGGAAGTTTTTGCACCCAGAAGATAGGCATGAATGTTTCATTCCCTTCCTACCTCCACCTCCACCCACCTTCCCTAAACAAATCTTGACAGTAGTTAATTGCTGCACTGCAGTCCACCTCACTATCTGCTAGAGCACCCAGCAGCAACAAGTAGGCATGTTCATTTGATGTTTCTGCTCAGATCAGCAATAAAATAGTTGGAATTTTCTTCAGGCTTTACCATTAACATCCTTTTGTCATGAATAAGAATGATTTAATTTTGTAGTTCTGATTGTCTGTAGACTAACAAACACGTTTGGCTAATGTTGAGATGTAGCCAAGATTGGGGAAAGACTTTTTTTTAAGTCTGCATTGATAATGGATCAAACTGCGTAGCTGCATTATACTGAACTTATCAAGTTCCCTTAATGATAAGTGTGTGACATGCCTAGTGCCCTTTCTGTCTGCAAAGCTGTGTTAGGGTCACAGACATGGAAGATTAAGGTGATTTTTGGGGTGGGGCAAGGGGGCACATAGCAGGGTTGGCATTCACACTCCAGTAGCTGGATAGTGATGGAGGGCAAGAGCATTAGCAATGACTAAGCCCATGTGAACTAAGCAAAGACTTTATCTGCAACGCTAAGCTTATGACATGGTAACTGACAAGCCCAGATGGTTGCAGCAGAGATATGGCAGTGGAGTTGCTGGAGGGAGACCAAGTGCATGGCATAGCAATACTACTGTGATGCTTCATTACTTTTCTCACTGACTTGCACATGTGCAGCTCCCAGGCTTGCAGGCTGAGGCAGAACAAATCCACCTCCATTTAATATTGCCTCAGGAAGGAGGAAGTGTGTCTCAAAAGCTTTCATCTTTAATGTACTCAAGTGATCAATCCAGAGCCATTCTTGAAACTGCTGTAACACAGATTTGAGGTAGTAGCAAGAAGCAGGTGGTGTAAGAGCACAAAGGTTTACCGTTGCAGTTTCGTAGGACTGAACTGTGGCCCTGGTCAAAAGACAGAGTTATGTGGATATAACTAAGAGTTCGATTTTTATACCAATTTAGTTAACCTGGTTTTATACCAATTTAGTTAAACTGGTTCGACTTTCTTGTCAGTTTAAGCCTGTCTTCTGTTGGTGTAGTCTGTCAATGTATAGGTGCCATTTGAACCAGTGGGGCATAACCTTCTAGCATCATGGACCCAGTGCTTGTGAAATGACTGCACTACAGGCCAACACTTTCCTCTTGTAGCGAAAGAGAGGAGAGAGGTGGCTGGGGGAAGAGAGGAAGAGAGCTTGCTTCCCACAAACAGTATTTACCATAAGGGAAGGGGACAGAACAGGGATCACTTCCAGTAAGTAATATAGAGTACTGCGTGCAGTTCTGGGCGCCGCACTTCAAAAGGGATGCGGATAACCTGGAGAGAGTCCAGAGAAGGGCCACTCGTATGGTTAAGGGCCTGCAGACTAAGCCCTACGAGGAGAGACTAGAGAACCTGGACCTTTTCAGCCTCTGCAAGAGAAGGTTGAGAGGCGACCTTGTGGCTGCCTATAAGGTCATCACAGGGGCACAGAAGGGAATTGGTGAGGTTTTATTCCCCAAGGCGCCCCCGGGGGGTACAAGAAATAATGGCCACAAGCTAGCAGAGAGCAGATTTAGCCTAGACATTAGGAAGAACTTCTTCACAGTTAGAGTGGCCAAGGGCTGGAATGGGCTCCCAAGGGAGGTGGGGCTCTCCCCTACCCTGGGGGTCTTCCAGAGGAGGTTAGATAGGGATCTAGCTGGGGTCATCTAGACCCAGCCCTCTTCCCTGCCTATGCAGGGGGTCGGACTCGATGATCTATTGAGGTCCCTTCCGACCCTAACATCTATGAATCTATGAACAAGAGGGTTGCAAAGGCCAAACTGTTTGCCCCTGCTCCTAGTCACCTCAAGGGCCAGATACAACCCATGGGCCACACGTTAAGCACCACTGGTCTAAACTGATGGAACCAAGCTAAGCTGATATAAGTCTATACACAATACGTGCACCAGTTTAACTCAACCAATTGGAGTTGAAGTTGTGCAGATTCTGTGTGTAGAGTAGATAGAAGCATGCATGCCAACATCTTCAACCTTGCATTTGTTTTCATTCCTCACTTTCCACTGTGTATGCTTTTTGGTTGATCCCTGCAAGACACTGAGATGTGCCTTCTTGTTTACTGACTGCTTTATCCTCACACCTGCAGTGGGTATCATCACCATACTCCAGACACACTGGTTTCAGGGGATCTATTTGAAGTCCACAAATGTCACTCTTTACCGAATAAAACAAGGCACTGAGTCACAAATTCATAGAAGTGACCGAAGTGGTCATCCAATCTGATACTCTTCATAACTAATAAAATAATTCACCCTTTAATTTGTCTATCAGCTCTATAACTGTTCTTTACAATAGAGCAGTGGTTTTCAACCTTTTTTAATTTGTGGACCCATAAAAATTTTGAATGGAGGTGCAGCCCCCTTTGTATTGTAAGTGTGGGTATTCACATACTTTTGATAGATCATAGTAATCTTTCGCAGACCCCGTAAACGTAGGGTCAGCAGACCACAGATTGAAAACTACTGAGCTAGAGCATATCTCTTAGAAGGAGCCCCACCTTAATTTAAAGCAGTGGGGTTCTTAACTGGGATGTCATGGTGGCAGCAGCCAGGTAAAACTGCCCTATATACACACTCCTTCTGCTTTAAGGCTCTGATAACCCTAAAGCTGTAGCTGCTGGCTGGTGCTGTAGCCCTTCCTGTTCTGTGCCTCCCATGCTCCTCCCAGAAACAGGGACACACAGGACTCTCACGCCTCTGTTTCTGAGAGGAGTTGTGGGAAGACCAGGAGGAGAGGTGAGAGGTGGAGATGGACGAGGAAGAGCTACCCAACCTGCAGCAGCTCCTGCCTGCTTTAGATTAACTAGAGCTCTAGTGCAGCAGTACTGTGTGCATCACAGCTCTTCCTGAGCTATCTGTGCAGCAGACGTGGGGCACTTTTACCTGGAGATGGCCAAACCTGGTTGACAGGCATTGAGGTCATAGAGAAGTAGGGCTGGAAGGGACCTCTAGAAGTCATCTACTCCAACCCCCTGCCTGAGGCAGGATCATCCCTATTCAAACCATATCATGCAAGCATAATCTAAACTCTACCTAAGACTACCCTCAACCCTAATACAACATAGACCCGACACCCTAACCTGCTGCAGGTTAAGGTGGGGGACTATGGCAGCCAATGTCCTCCTTCTATGAAATGTTGTCAATAAGTGCTCAAGAGGCCCCAGGTAGAGGGCCATGCCTCTTGCTACAGGGAAAGGCAAACCCCCCCACAGCCTGTACCAGTCTGCCCATGGGGTAAAAATCCTTCCTGACTCCAGATACAGCCATCAGTTCGACCCTGAACGGAGGGGTAAGACCCTGTAGCCAGGAACCTCTGGCTTTGCTCCTAGCAGGAGAATCGGCACACCGCATTTGAAGTCCCCAGCCTTAGCTGTAGCCAGCTCCCAATGCCTCTAGGGAGGCTTAAAAACACCCTGGCACATATAGCAGAAAAGTGGGGAGGGTGAAGTGGGAGCAACCAACAAAGCCCAGAAACATGGGAAATATCCATGGTAGTACATAGGCGTAGCTATGCCTACATCATCTCTGACCAGTGGCTGTCCAACCTCTTCTCAAACATATCCAGTGATGGAGAGTCCACAGCTTCCCTAGGCAGTCTATTCCACTGCCTCACTTTTCTCACACTGAAGAAGTTTTTCCAGATATCCAATCTAAATTTACTTTGCTGCAACTTTAAGCCATTGATCCTGTGTAACATTAGAGAAAAGTAAATGGCAGCCCTTCAAGTATTTGAAGACTGCTGTCTTCTCTATGGTAGCCCTTCGAGTATTTGAAGACTGCTATCATGTCCCCTTTTAAACATTTTTTCTGAAAGCTGAACAAATCTAACTCCTTCAGCATCTCCTCATATAACTTGACTTCTAAGCCTTGATCATCTCTGCCCATGTCTGGACCCTCTCTAGCTTCTCTGTGTCCTTTTTAAAATGCAAAGCCCAGAACAGTACATCAACATTGGTTCTCTACTGGGACTGCTGCAACTTTCAAAGAAGTGCTGGAGGGGTGCTCTGAACCTGAAAAGGTTGAGAACCACTGATTTAAAGACTTCAAGTAATGGAGAATCCATGTGCCTAAGTAAGTTGTTTCAATGGTTAATTACTCTCATTGTAAAAAACAACAAAAAAAGTTTTTTTCTTGGGCATGTTTGTTGGGCTTCAGCTTCCTGCTGCTGGATCTCTCTTTCTGCTAGATCAAAGAGATCTCTACTAACAGAAATCTCTTTTGCAAGTGGATGTTATGTGGACAGTGATCAAGTTGCTGCTTAATCTTCTCTGCAATAAATTTAGGTAGAATCATATCATCTAGTCCAAACTCTGCTCAAGCCAGGATAATCCCTATCCAAACAATCTCATACAAGTCCTTATCTAACCTATTCCTAACATTACACAATCAACTCTTTGGCATAACCACAAGGCACATAGCCCAAGGGCACCAAAGCACCCCAACGTGCCACAGGTAAAGCAGGGGATTAACAGCAGTCAGTGTGCTGGTGCTGCAAGAGCTGTTAAAGTGCACTTGAGATCCGAGGAAGAGAGCTATGCCTCTCACTATGGAGGAAGGCAAAAATCCCTACAGACCAGTTTTTTTCAAGTCTGTTAGGTCAGATCTTTCTTTAGTCATTCTTTTAGCTCTTCCTGAACCTTTTCCATCTTCCTCTTTGGAGTATGAACACCAGAACTAGAAACTGTATTTCATTAGTCGTCTCAGAAATGGCATTTAAAGAGGTCCAGGACCACCCAGTAAATTGTATTTGATAGTCCCCTGCAAATTATTCCAGGATTGCACCCACCCTTTTCTCTACAGCATTCCACTGGGAGCTCATGTTCAATGAATCACCATTGAACTGTCATCTCTAAATCCTGCTTTCCAGGATACATTGCCCAGTCCTATACAAGTGACCTATATTCTTTGTTGCTACATCTTATGACCTTGCATTTAGCTATATTAAAGCACATGCAAGTGCATGCAGTTCAAGTGATGCCAGATCTAACTGACCTGTCCCCATTACTATGTTCCTTTCTACCAATTTTTGTGTTTTCAACAGATTTTATCAATAATGATTTTACATTTTCTTATGGATTATTGATAAAAATAATGATTAGCATCAGGCCAAGAACAAAACCATGTGGGGTCTTACAGAAACAAACCCACTGGGTGACAGTTCCTCATTTACATTTTTCTTTATAGTTTGTCAGCTACCCAGGTTTGATCCATTTAAGATAGCTCCATTAATTTAAATTAATTATTTTTTTCCTTAGACTACCATGCCTCTCTTAGCATGTAACTTAATCACCTTTGAATTTGGTTGTGACAGTCTAAATGCTAATTGGTGTACCCAGAAAGAAGCGAATATTGCACCAACTTAGACTTATCTCTCAATCGGGTCTTTTATATCCAGATAAATGCAAGTTGCAAATGTTTTCCTAGTTATTTTTGCTTATAAATATAACACGCGTGATCACATTCAGTTAAAAAAAACACATTTACTGTAGAAAACTCCTGTCTGTTATGTGTCTGCAAATGATTCCTGTTACAAGAGCACACATATATTGTGACTCCCAAATTAAAAATACATTGAAAATCAAACTAAAGCTTGAAGCATTGGTAAGTAATGCACATGTGATTTCATTCCTTGTCTAAACACTGTCTCCTATTTGTGTACAATTCTTTGAAGTGATCTTCCTCTCTTCAACAGGAGGAGATGGCTGAGCTAAAGGCACAACTGTACCTTCTAGAGAAAGAAAAGAAAGCACTTGAATTGAAACTAAGTACCCGAGAAGCCCAAGAACAGGCCTACCTGGTCCACATCGAGCACCTTAAGTCTGAGGTGGAAGAGCAAAAAGAACAGAGGATGAGATCTCTCAGCTCCACCAGCAGTAGCAGCAAAGACAAAATGGGCAAGGTCAGGAATTAATGAGTTTCCAGATTCAGAGTAAACATAATTAATCACATTTCTTCCCCCAGGAGGTATAAGCATGATAACCACTCTGGCTTTCATGTACACTTGCACAATCCTTTCTGATTCTTTCAGGTATTAAGTGGCATGTTCCATTCTAGGATTTAGGAACACTTTGATCCTATATTCCCTGACTGAAGTGCACTTATTATTTCTGGGGAGGAATGCAGTCAGAACCAACCCCACTAACTGTTATTGCAAAGATTATTATGGTCTTTCAAGGATTGCTTCTCCTTGCAAGTTGATGACAGAGGATATACATATCCAGAAATAAACTGGGATCCACTAGACCGCATATGTCTAGAGAATGGCTAAGGATTTAATTAAAATCCTATCCTATAGTCTAGATAGGTTTCAATGAATGGGGAGGAAATTATTTTTAATTAACCTAAGCTATGTTTGTTTAGGTTTATAATTTTACTATGAAAATGGGAATATTTTAAATTCTGTAACCCCTCATTCCCTCATCTGTGCTTCTGTGTCCCCAGAAAACCACGCCAGTAAAAAAAAAAAATTTTTTAAAGGGGAGGAGGGTGCAGAGGAGTGGAGCAGTGTCCTTTTCCTATGGATATTTTGGTGAAACATCCTTTGAATTTTTGTTTGGTCAGTGGGTATTTTCCCCCTTTAAATATGGTGTTCACATGTGAAGTGAAATAAGACACCAATGAGAATATGCACAATAACAGAGCTTAGTAAATTATTTACTTATTCGTGTGAAATGTTGCATAAAACACTAGATGAGTATGTGAAATGGTATGTCTGGCCCTTGGAGTGTGGATCTACCTTGTGAATTGTGCAGTGTTTATTTTGTTTTGGCTCAGTTTAAAAAGCATTCGTGAGCTTAAACATGCGGTTAGTTCATCCCTTAATGTGATGAGTAACTTTGGGTGAGATGATGTGCCTATATTTTTCAGGAATGCACTGATGGGACCACAGCGTCGTTAACACTAGCTGAGCTGAGACCATACAATGAGAGCGAACTGGCTGCAGAGCTAACAAATGCACTTAGGCGGTAAGTAACCTCTTCCACTTCCTGGAGACTAGATTTATGTTACAACCCTAGGGTAAAAACAGACATTGGGTTTATCCAGGGTCTGATTATCCCAGGCTTTGACTCATATCACAACAAGGACAGTATTTACACAGGTAACTTGAATGACAATTAAATTGAATTAGCCTCAGTTGTCCTTGGGGAAAAACTACTCTCAGATATTTCACAGGTACTTAAAGTGGATCAGTAGTCATGTACAAGCTGTAGGATCCCAGAGTAAAAGGCTTTGTCCCTAGAGAAATCCAAAATCTGTGTTTAAGCCGTAGAGTAAGATTTAAATTTAGGTTTTCTTTTTGGTCTGGCAGTCTTTGTAGAGATCTCTCAGGTGTGTTTATAGGTAAAATCAGAACTAAAGGACTTGCCAGGTCCTTGAGAGGTAGGGAAGTGTTGCTGTTCCCATTTTAGTTATTTGCCTGAGTTTACACGTGATTGCAGTTGCAAAGGTAGAATGAGAATCCAGGTCTTCAGCTAAGAAAATGTGCCCCAGGTCAGTACTTGGGTGGGAAACCACTGTAGAAGCTGGTGTGGTGGCATTTTGCTGATTCAACAGCTGCATTCATCTCTTTGAATGAGGACCAACCCAATTCTGTAGTTTGATGACAGGGGAACGTTGCTGTGGGAGCTGTTGGCTTTCAGTTGAGAAAGGAAACAGATATCTTGACAAACAGTTGTTATTAATGGACATACTTTTAAACTGAAGCCTGCCTGCAGTTACACACCTATTCTGTGTTTGCATGTGTAGTGACTGCAAGCTGTGCAGTTTGTGGTGACTATTATGAAAATGATGTTAAGTGATAGTGTGCAAACACATTTTACCCTTGCCTCCAGTCGTAAAGATCATCCATCCTTTGTACAGAGCTCACAGATTTATTTTTATTTTGTGTATTTATGTATTTATTTATGCAAGAGACCAGGTGTCCAGTTCCTGCCCTGATAATTATGTTCTGCCTACTAAAAATCCTTCTAACAGTTTCAGGATGAAAAAAATATTTTCTTCTATATTTTTGGCCTAAAATGAGTGTGTAGTGTTGTTGAGTCCTATCATTTTCCTCTGTAGGGTAGCTTAATTTCATGGTTAAGATTGTAAGGTGCCTATAGATACTTGAACATGAAAGGCATTATATAAATATAAGAACATCGCTGCTGTAAAAAAATCAATAGTGCTCATATTTTTGCTTTATAGTCTTAGGTTGCAGTTGCTGCACATTTAGTTTGGTTGATGCAGTAAACAAAAATGGTGGTTTAAAAAAATTGTAATTGGTGTTTGTGTGTGCATTTGGTTGGGTAAAAGCCCTAAATGACATGAGCGGAGTAATCATTGCCCAAGGGTCTTTTGCCTCATCTCTGCAGAGTCTGATAGTGGTGCTAGAAGCAGCTGGGTCAGCATTCTGTGTATATCTTTTAACTGTAGCTTTTGGGTTTTGTTGCCTTTACTCCTTGGTTTCAGGTTGATGCCCCTGGCCTTAGGTAGCAGAGGCAGAGCGGAATCACAAAGTGTGGTTTGCTAACTAGATGCAGAAAAACTTCAGTTTATCTACTGCGCCTTAAGTTGATTAGCCTGTATTTCCAGTTAAAAACCTAGCAAATGCCTAGCAAGTAGCGCTGGTTGGGCAGAAGAGGGGAAAGAAAAATAATCAAATTAAACTAGACATAAAGTTGGAGCTAAGGCTCAGTATATAATGGAAATAAGACTGAGTTAGCTATGACCATGTTAGATGGGATTGTTGCTGCCAGCAGGGCTCAAACACATATTCCATGACAAGTGGAAACAGATATTTTTCTGAGGACCATACTAGCCAAACTAGTCTATAAACTAACCGCCGTATGTGTTCTCTTGTGTTTTAGCAGTGTTCTCAGGCAAAAAGTCCTATCCAGAGGGAAGCTACTGGGACCTGATTAGTGATAGCTATATTTTAAAAAAACCATCAACTTGGTTTTGATTCCAACATACAAAGGGCCTGCACAGATTTATATTGTTGTGAATCCAGCCAAATTACTGCGTTCTTGGGGAAAGACCTTGAGATCTGGCAGTGAAAATTTCTGTTTCTCTTACTTGCACAAATGGAGAATGACTAGCATCCCTTGTGTTCCAGGCGTCTGTGAAGACTCCACTTCCTAACAGAACTGTATGTTCAAAAGTAAGCTCTTATTTAAATAAAATGTTATGCTCAGTCCTTTCATTTGCAAAGATCACCTTCCAAGTGTGAGCTGGAAGTGAAATGGTGCAGTATCATCTTCCTGAAACTTCAAAGAGCTTTTGAAGGAGGGAGATAAGAGCTAGAAAATTAACTGAAGCCTAATGGAGACATTCAAATGTGAATGTTGTTAAATATCACAGTGCTTATAACATTTGCAGAAATATCCAGCCATTGGGCTTTATCTGTTATTGTTACTTGCACTGGCAGAGACTGAGACCTCGAAGATAATAGGCTGTTAAGTTCACTCAGAATTCAGTCCTCCATCCCTATCCGTCCCTTCCTCCCTCCATCTTCCCCCCCAAATCTCCTTCATGGCAAAAAAATCCAGTCACCTCCAAACCTTCTAAAATGTCATACAGAAAGAGGGGATGAATCTCTCCTAGCACAAAGTTTCAAGCCTTCCCTACTTCATTAAAACTAGCCTTCCCTTCTAAACAGTTTCTCTTTTGCAGTTGCTGAAGTGCATTTAGAGGCTTCTCTCTTGAATTAATGCTAGTTGTGTTTTAAAATAGCTTATTTCTTTCAAAAAAAAAGGAGATCATCTTGTGCATGGAAAAAGCCTGTCATTGATCTAGTGGTTTGGAAGCATTTACTTTTTCATGGTCTGCAGCTGGTTTTGCAACAGCACCGCCAGGTCTCTGCTGCACTGCAGTAACTACTTGGCTGCTTGATGCATTCACAGAAAGTACTGCCCTTGAGTCAGCTTTTGGGGTCCACCAGCCTTGTTCCCTAAAGCGTCAGTGGTAAGGCTTGTACATGAATCGTCCGGGGAGATCCAGCACAAAGAAGATCCAGCACATTACACTTCTAACAATTTAGCAATGTGGTTTCATTGCACATTTACATTTGTTCTGGCCTGTCACTGTTTCTGTGGAAGCTAACTGAAATAAGACATGACTTCCCATAGCTGCACACACTATGACAATCCATCTGCTGTCCTTCCCATAGAGATTTATTTTCCCCTTTTCTCCATGCATAAACCACACATTAACAAATAGAATTAATTATATTTTATCTGCAAGTCACATGCTGTAATGTCACATCAGGGTCACCAAGATTCCCAATCTTGCAGGCTAGAATTATTTTAAATAAGTTAGCTTTGGCCAAGCATAAATTCCTCCTCCCAATGAATTTTTTGTGTGTGTTTTTTTCACCCCTCCCCTCCTTCACTCCCTGTGATCTGATGCTTTGATGGATATGAGACTCTTTTCATCCAAATGAAGACATTAGACACTCAAGAAAATGACTTTGTTGGCAGAAAATATTTCATTTCCAGGATGGAGAGGAAAACTATTCCCATCTGCCCAATGGCAGGGCATTAGAGCTATGGTATGTGAGAGAGGATTTGGTTAGAGTTCCCAGTGCCAGACACAGTGGGGGCCCGGGACAGCAGTGGATGTTATACTGTCTCTAAGGCGACACGTAAATGATACAGGCAGGCTCTCCTCCACTGCTCCAGGAGGGAGCACTGCAGCTTGGTTTATTTGACTTTATACTTAGTAAATGCACCATCAGGTCATAAGTCCTTACAGCAGCTACACTGAAGGGAGGAGGAAATGTGAAAAATGTCCTGTAGGGAACAATCTTGCTTTGGCAGGGAGATGGCTGCAGTGATGTAACTGTGTCTTATTTGGTCTCTACGTCCTCTGATTCTATGAAAAATGGATGAGAAGGATGAAGTGACTGAAACCCCCTGCATCCCCCTGGGACCAAACAAGAACGTTCTGATTCTTGAGGCCCCATTGTCTACTCTCACCATGCACAACAAAGCATGAGTCAGTCATGTTGGATCTTGTTTGCATTGCGTTGGATTTTTTTTCTTTCCTGTAATCTTGTATGTTCATTAAAATGCCTGGAGTGGAGGACTTGGAGTTCCAGGGATAGTTAGTGGAATACAAGATAAGTCAAACCCAAGCATGGTTGGTCAGGGGGCTGTCTGAAGTGATTCCACGATGCTGGTCCAATTCTCAGTGGATTGGTGTCCATATCACAAAAGCTTCTGTTCCTTTTGGCACCTCGGTTGTGCCCCTCTCCATGGAAAGGCTAAGAACACAAGCAGCTTACAGCAGATCGTGGACATAGTTGTACTTTTCCCTCGTGTTAGGAGATCAGCTGTGTCAACAGAAAGCTGTGGTGTATCATGACAGTGGCTGTTTCTTCATGTAATGCCAGCTACATTTTAACCAAGCTGGACACTTTGGTTTTAAGCTTCTACAAAGCCTGTATGTGTTTGGATCCTGGGTTCATAATAGAAATGAGGAGCAGCTCTTAACGTAGGAACTTGATTGGAAATAAGTATCTTTTAACATTAATAAGGCTGCTGTTGGAGATCAGGAAGCCTCAGCATCATACTATAATGATGTGGCAGAGTGACATTTAAAGTGGCACAGCTAAACGTACTTTTCTCCCATACTGCAGTACAAAGCAGACATGCAGATGCCAGTCAAGCTTTGTATTAAAAGGCAGTCTTTTCCCCAAAGCACTGGATATGCTGCTTTTGCCAGCTTTGTTTCACATTTGCTTCTTTTTCCATGACCTAATTATCACAGCTACTAAATGGTCAGTGGAGGAAAGATGTGAAATTCTCAATATTTGAGAGCCAAACAGATTGTGACAGATTGTAATAAAGTCTGCAGCACAGCTCTGCAAATGACACAGTCAGCTGCAGTATTCAAGGATCCCTGTCTTTTCATGACTCTGCTGTCATCAAGTTTCTCCCTAGCCAGCAAGTTTTTCTTGGGAAAAACACAGGATTCTGCATGGAATTTGTGGAAATAGCCATGTGATATATAACACAATAAAGCATGTCCGAGAAAGATCTCCCCCAGAGGGGAAAAAAGAACTGATTGTAGTGACAAGATGGGACAGATTCTCAGGACACTGCAGGCAACAACCTACCTTTTCAACTGAAGCTGAAGAGATTTCCTAATCATGAAGTCATTCTCCACCTTCACATAACTGAGTCGAGCTCAAAGGAGGCCCAAGGACAGGGTAAAAGACCTCGGCAAAGCTACACACAGCAGCTTGACAAGGCAAGTGCCTGCATTGCACCCCATCCATTCCAGAAGCCCCACTAGCATAATTTTTCAGAGGTGCCATACACCCAGGGGTCTCTGGTTTCTGAGAGACCTGCAGCTGCTCCAAGCCTCTATCAGGCAACACATTTGAAAAAATAAAATGATGCAGCACTCCTTGTTCCACAGGGCAACAAGATAGGTTTTAAAACATTCAGCACCTCTTTTTCATGACCACAGTCAGACCTGCAGCAGGACACAATACCCCTGCATCTGCTAGCCCAAATGAGCTTGTGAGGTAGGGAGAAGTGGTGTTTGAAATGACTTCCATAAAGCATTCTGTGAGTACCGATTTGTTGCTATCCAGAAAAACAAGCATCAGCGTAGCCATCTTCTTTTGTGTTCCAGATCCCCAAGCTAGCCCTGCATGGTAAGGTAGCTGTGCTGTTTAAATGGCTTGGGCATGTTGCATGTAGTTTTGTCATTAGATGTTGGTTTAAACTGCCAGTAAAAAAAGGATTCAGCTGCACTGATTTGAAATGTACAGCCCTGCTTGCCTGAGAAGGGGAGCTTCATTTGGAAATCCTGGTGGCTGAATCAGAGACTACATGTGTGTACTCCAGTTCTACTGGCATAGGCAACGTGTAGGAGGGTCACGGGGGGGGCACATGCCCCCCTTGAGATCACTGGTGGCCCCCCGACTGAGCGCTCCGGCTGGTAGGGAGACACAGAAAGCGCTAGTGCCCCCCCTGAAATTGGCTCTGCCAGCGGCAGAGACCTGCTGGTGCCCCCGTCATGCCCTGTTGGTGCCCCCCCAGACTCAGGAGGCACCAGTTGCCCATGTTTACTGGAATAGGAGGATGTAATGCCTAAGTAGGGGGGAATCCAGGCACGGAGAGTAGGGATGGAGGTCATGAGATCCTCAGGACCCTGTCTAAGGCAGCCTGGATCAAAACTAAACCAGCAGCAAATAGACAGAAAACCCCAAATCCCATTCTATTGTCTAAGGTTTATGCTGTAGTTTCCTTCTCCAACCAAAAAGGATTCATCAGCATTTTGTGTGGCTAGAATTTGAAATGAGAGAAAATGCAGAGGCCCTGTTAACTACCCTTTCAAATAAAGCCATTCCATGAACCTGCGCCAAAAGCTCTTTAAAGCATTCAGCAATTGTCCCTTTTAATTCCACCCAGCAATTGTTGTAAAACCAAATTGTCCATTACTACTATGTCAACAATTTCAGTGTATAAATGATACTATTTTTCCAAGGATGTAGCTGAACATGCTTACTCTAAAGGTAATAGTCCCCCTTTTAAACAGGAAAGTCAGGGATTTCCCCAGTGGGCTTCTTTAGT
>NW_005842180.1:805121-809698 GCF_000455745.1 Alligator sinensis | reverse complement strand
GATCACTGCAGCAGCGTTATTAACAAACTGAAACAGACTCACAGTCTGTGTGTGACCTGTTGGAGGTGTGTCTGTGATCACAGGCTTGCTCCCTGTCACCAGACTTCTCTCTTGCTGTAGGTTACACAAGATGTGAGGTGCTGCTGGTAGGTTTTTCACAACTCCCTGCTGCAGGAGTCAATTGGAAAAGAACAGTTGGGGGTAGAATGAGAGGTGATATACTGGTCCTTGTAGGGGAAAATTTCTGCAGTCCTAACTACTCTGAATCTAGAGTGCACAGGACTCAGGGCATTTATACACATACATTTTCATGCTGTGACATGCCAGAGATCCAGCAGGTCGGAGCAGACTCGATTAATCAGATCTCTGGCATGATTAATCGAGTCTGCTCTGCACATGAGCTGATGCACACTGCACCACATCTCATGAAGTTGTATAAGTGGCGAAATGCACTTCAGCGCACAGAAAATGACAGCAGAGCACTTTTGAACTAAAACACTGTCAATGTGTTTTAGTTCAAAAGCGTGCTACCACCATTTTTTCAGTGCTAACATGCATTTAGCCATTTATACAAATGCATGTGGTGCAGCACTGGGCACTTTTAAAAGCACATGTACAAATGCCCTGAGGGTTCCTTTAAAATAGTTCTTTCATCTAAATGCAAAAAGGTGTGATTGCAGCCCATGCAGATATACACAAGCTAGCTTTAAACTCACTTCAGCAGTATGGGCACCATCACAGGCTGTGTAAACTCAGGGTAGATTAATACTCATCAGCAGAAGCCTATTCCATCACAGCTCCACGGTTATCAGTACCCAAGTTAAGTACCTTAAAACTAGCATATGTCTACCTGAGTGGCAGTCGTAGCTTCAGATTGCCCTGTAGACATACCCTCATTCTGAAAAGGCACAGTATTATAAATAGTGCTATTATTTTTAAATGTTCTGTTGTATTAAACCTGCACTTGCTGATTCTTCATATTCTGCTGATTTATAATAGCAATCAGGAGAGTGAAGCTGTGCCCAGAATTTCATAAATGCATGTAGCCCTGTAGTGCATTAATGGAATACAAAGTGCACCTCCAGGTTTGTTATCTCTCAGATAAATTGCCCAGAATAAGTGCCTGGAAGGGCAGAAACATTAGAAGGGTTTTCACGAGCCAAACTGGCTTAGTTAATTGGGGAACAGTAGAAATTAAGAGTGATAGAAAAATGGCTCCAAAGGCAGAGAGAGTATTTTCTTAGGGTCTTCAAGGGAATAGGAGACAGCTGACCTTCTAGCAGTTCATAGAACTGCTATGGTGAAGTTGCTGACATGTGGGTGAAAATGGAGAATGCAACACCTTGGAGGGGAGAACTTTCCTTTCTGTGGTTTTGGTTACTAAGTCAAACTGTGAATAAATCTTGTTTCCTCAGACTCCAAACTAAAATAGCAGTAACTGCTGCTATAGTACCTCTGCGTTGTAGTAGCAATTTGTCATCAAAAGCTCATTGACGTGAAAGGAATGTGACAGTAAATAAGTATACACCAGGCACACAACAGGATTGGATCCCTGTGGATTGGTTTGCAGGATTGTGTGAGGTTTCTGTAGACTCCAGAGCACTTCATCAAGCTGCTGTGGTGTCTTGCATGAGAATCCCTGGCAGAAGTTAGAGGGTTTGATGTTCTTCAGCTGACTCTACTAGATCAAGAAAAGGTAACAACACTTCCTGGATTTTGCCACTGCAAATTATGGGTTAGATTGATTTACCTGATGCAACATTGCAGGTTCCCAGTTGTAGTAAGTGTTGGTAGAAGTAAATATGCTGCATAATTGCTGCTTGGTGCCCTGCTAGCTAGGGGGCTCTGAACTGGCACTTGTAAAGAATTTGACCAGTTTGGGATGGACTGGCTCAATGGCAGGCAGAAGAGATGCTGATTCCTTGGCCCCCACATGCAGAGTCCCTGTTGCAAACCAGAAAAGGGGCAATATAGGGACTGAGAACATAAGAAGAGCCATACCGGGTCAGACCAAATCCATCCAACCAACAGCAGCAAGTAGCAGTTGCTTTAGAGGAAAAGTATAAGAAACAGGGCATGTATAAGCTGATCTGTCTTCTGTTGTATCCTCCCAATTATCAACAGCCATACGTTAGGGATGACCTGAGCCTGAGGTTTAATCTCTGAATACTGTTTAATGGCCCCTGTTGGACATACCCTCCATACATTTGTCTAATGGCTTTTTGAACTTGGTTATGTTTTTGGCAGTTAATTCCACAGGTTTGTTAGGTGCCGTGTAAGTAAGAGTGGTTAGTTCCTTTATTTGTTTGATAATTTCATGGGGTGATCCCTGTTGACATCAAGATTTGAATTTCACTTTGACTCTCAGGGGAGCTGAAGGCGGCAGTGGCAGTGGAGGCAGTAGAGAGAAGCCGCAGGGCAGCCCAGGCACAGGCTGCAGGCGGCTGCAGCAAAAAGCACCCAGCAGCAACAAGGGGGAAGGGCCGCATTTCCCCCACGCTAAACAACAGTTTCTGCCTGGCTGCCGGGGGAAGGAGGGGTCTCATCTCTTATTCGGGGCTCAACCCCCTCAAGGCCTCCCATAATTCAAACCCTGGTTGTCATATGTGGAATAGTAAGTAATAGTTCTGTTTTGCAAATGTACGTATGTATCACCAGGTTACAACAGCCAGAACAAATCAGCTACTTGTTTCCTTTATCATTTGAAGAAAATTTCCTTAGGGTCTTTAAAGCCCTCATCATCATTTTCTTCCTTTAGTAATAGCTGCCCACAGAGCTTGTATGAAGGGTGATCTGTTGAGAATATATGGGAATTGCTGCTTTATGGGGCTTCTCACCATGCAAGGTGCTGCAATGTTGCCTTTTAATACGGTATGTTCTGGTCAACCTGTCAGTTTAAATGGGCCTACATTAATTTTGTTTTTTCATCTCCTCCTCCTTCCTTGGTGTACGTGTTATCCAGAATGCTGAGGCCAATCCTATTTCCTACCTCCTGGCACAGGCAGACACTTAGACTTTTATGCTGTTCTATCCAGGTTTGTATGGTCCTTATCAGTCAGGTATCAGAACAGCTACCAGAAGCACACTGAAGTGATACAGCTAAGATCTAGCATCACATTGGATTCTCTCCCATAGGTGACATTTTGGGGAATATATTTACTTCTGTTTTTTCATAAAGGATGCAAACTAGTGCACGTAAACTGTGCTATGTACTTATATTAAAGTATGTCTGAAAAAATGTACCCTAGAGCCAGAGAGAAAGTTGATGAGGCTCATGATCATCTGCCAGCACCTACCCCCAGGGGGGTGGAAAAAACAATTGAAGTACTTGAATTATACAAATACATTTTGTAGCTTATGCATGAAGCCTATTCAGTAAAGAGTTTTTAGGGTTCTAGGCTGTTTCCATTTTGACCTAACCAGTTTTTCCCTAACCTCTTTTGTCAAAACTTGTCTCTTGCTGAAAAGAAGAACTTCTAGTTCTAACATTGAATTAGCTTAATATTAGGTAGTTCTTTCCATAGTTATAAAATGCTGCCACTGTCAGACCAGCGCTGGAACTGCAGGCTGGTAAATCTCACTGAGGTCTTGGAGGATCCTGGAAGATTGCCCAGGCTGCAGCGTGGTGTGTTGGTGTCAGATGGTTCTTTCAGGGGCTTCAGTTCTCAACTCTCTTGAAGGATAGATAAGGTGTGAACAGAAAGTCCAGAGAAGTGCTCCTCTTTGCCAGCCAGCTCTTAATGATTATTTATCAAAAATACTCAGTTTTCAAGTAAAAAGATGGGGTTTTCCTTCCTGTTCTCAGCCTGGCAAATTGGACATCAAGCTGAGTACTTCCCTTCTAGTACTTCCACTCCAGCAGGAGCAGTTCTGCAGGCCAAATTATGCCCTCAGTAATGTGCCTCTTCATAACAGTTGTCCTCAAATTAAGGATCATCTGTGCAATCCCCACATGTTAAAGTTCTGCCACCACAGATATGTGTGGGCAGGAGGATTTTACAGGCATTACTGATTTACCCTGAACAGGTTTCCCTCGTTTTATGCTATACATGCATTCCTGGAAAACGGCGCATAACTCAAATTTACATAAAGGGAATCCACTTTACAATGTAACAAATAGGGATGCGTTCCAAGACCTCGACTGTACTGGCCCCCAGACCCATTTCTACCACTTTTACAAGACAGTTTTGGTACTCACCAACAGCAGACAGTACACACGGGCACAGGGCACTATCATAATGGGGATGGCAACTACAGAAACATGTCTCACAGACAAGCAAGGAGCACAGATCCACATAGTAGACCATATTTTGGTGCACGTCACTCCCACAACGCACCACACAAAGCAGCTGACTGTGGGCTTCCACCACACCGATTGCATAAGAGTGAATTTACCTCGCATATAACAAATTTTTGGTTTAAAAAGGGTCATCTCATAAGAGCGAATTTGGACATACAGAACCCGCATAAAGCGAGGGAAACCTGTAATTGAAACTTAGTAAAGCACCTGATGAAATAGCAGCCAGCTCTCACCCCCTTCCCTGTGTTGGTTTTTCAGGAATAACAAGAGGAAATAA